>NC_035446.2:34892330-35192330 GCF_002127325.2 Helianthus annuus
ACTTGTTTAAGATTGCTGTTGTTCAACCCAAAGTTCCTTTTGGTAGGTTTTGTTTTACTACCTCTAATCAGATTGTAGTTAGTTATTCTTATGGTCTTTTGTATAGAGTTTGTTACATAATTTGTTAGAGGGATTTTGTGTATAGATTTTTTCATCAGGCTATATACCTTGAGGCTTGTATTGTACACATTTTCTATGAGATTTACATATCTCATTCGAAACCTGATAGAAATATTAAGTTTTTGGTGATGCTCTGTTTACATGTTTAAAGATAAAGGTCTACGGTTTGTCATACGGGTTAGGTTTCAGTCTCACACTTGAAATTAAAGAGAGAAGATAGAGAGAAGAAAGTGAGAGGAAGGTGGGGGGTGGGGTTGTTATTTTGGTTGTTATAAAGGAGTGGGTCCCACAAATAAATAAATCTATTTAATAGGTTAAGTTATTTTGTTTTATAATAATGGTATTTTTGTCATTTCACATCCTCTTAACTGAGAAAACTAACTGATCTTAGGCCTAGGGACTATCCAGGAACAAAATTGCAAAAGTTGGGGACTATAGCTGTAATTTTAGAAAGTTAAAGACTAAAGGTGAAAAGGGGCATACCACAGCGACTATCCGGGCATTTAACTCTACTTATCACAAACAAATCTGAACTCAATCTCTCTTCTGACATACTTACTTCGCCTTTCAAAATACAATCACCAACACTCGTCTTCTTCCTTCCTGCAACTATCTTTCTTTCTCTCGACTACATTCACTTTCACAAAGACACCGTTCTTCTCCTTTTTTTCTTTCCATACGTTTCTTGTCCTACGACTATTCTCGTTGATCACCACTGCTTCTTTTCTAATGTCTTGGAATAATATGGTAACTGTTTTCAGTAACTCGACCGATCACCATATCTTCTCTTCTACTATTCTTGATTAACCGGCTAACAAAACCCTAGTTGTCTAGTGGACATAAGTTGCACATCGCTACCTAAACACATAAAATATCCCGTGTTT
Source organism: Helianthus annuus (assembly GCF_002127325.2). NCBI lineage: Eukaryota > Viridiplantae > Streptophyta > Magnoliopsida > Asterales > Asteraceae > Helianthus > Helianthus annuus. The sequence continues at coordinate 34,893,335 of NC_035446.2, forward strand.
GTTTACTACTTTTATGTTTATATGTTCGTGTGTGTGCTCATAAAATCTCTTGATCATTAAATGTTTTCCCAGTCTCATGGATCGAACTAGCCACCTGCTAGGGTTTTCCCATTAGCCTTCTATCGTTGCCTCCCCTAGCAACCTAGGGTTTTGCTAGAATCAACAACCACTGACCATCGCTCCTTTAGGGTAATAGGGTAGTATCGACACCGGCAAACCCAACTAGAACGTCGCCTTTAGCCCTTGCTGACCAGGAATCCATGCTCATTGTTCTCATTTTTCACTGAAGTTAGGAACCACCGTTGACAGAACTATCGCTGACCTGTTAGCCAGCCAGAACAACCCTCTACTCTTCGTTTCATTGTCGCACAATTGGTTTGAGGTTAGATTTTTTGTTTTTTTTTTCTTTTTTTCAAGTTCACGTTGCTGCCATTGCTCTGTTCGGCGCTCTCTCGATTTCAATTCTGTTTTAGCGTGGTTGGACAATTTGTTATTGTTGTTGTTGTTTCTCATTTTTTTTTCTTTTCAATGGCAGACAACTAGAAAACGAAGATAGAAAAGTTCAATGGTCAAAATTATTGTTAGTGGAAGATGCAAATAACAGATTTGCTAATTTGCAAATACTGAAGAATTTGGATTTCAATTGGCTAGCTCTTAACAAGAAGGCTAAGTGTATGATTAGGCTTGCTATGTTTATGTACACTGTGTACAATCACTATAAGAGATTTGGTTCTTTACCATCACAAAGTATATGTGGGAAAAAGCCTATAATGTGTTGGTAGTTGTTTTTAGAGTTAATTGCTCGGATGGTCCTTGTGGTTTACCATTTTTCATCTTTAGTTCCCACCTTTTTAAAATAGCATGTTTGCTCTCTGTGGTTTGCTCGGTTGTTACTCGGTTAGTCCCTAATATGGATGGATGGGCGTTAGTTCTTAGTGTTAAGTGGGTTTGAAAGGACTAAAATACCCCCTTAAAATAAATATAATATCTAAAAATGTTAATATCTAGAAGGTCCCACTAACCCTTCATCTTCGTTGACCCAGGACGCCTTCGACAAACCACCACCATAACCACCGCACACACCACCGTCATGGTCCACAACCTCCCTCCCATTCTTCTCCGGCGAAGCATTCCCCCTCCCTCATTTTTTTACGGCCAACCAATTTTTTGGCACCCGTAACTTCACTTCACCCACACCAGATGGTGGACTTCAACCGGTAAGATAACATACACCGGATTTGCAGGTTCCTTCATTGCCAATTTGCCATCACATGTCACCTTGCAACATTCACCAAACATGGTACATCTTGATTTGCAGGTCCTTCATTGCCATCGCAGATCATTTTACAACGTCCATGGATTTGCAGGCGTCCACCGAACAGAGGACACCTTGATTGGTTTTACTGATTTTTGTCATGTTTGAGTTAGTTTAGTTTGGTTTTGTTTGTAACAGTGAGGTATGGTGTGATAGTGGTTTCTGTAATTGTTATATTATCCATCTTATCCATCATATCTATAAACAATTTCACAAAATCAACTTCAAACAAAATCATCTTGTCCATCATATTTATAAACAATTTCACAAAATCAACTTCAAACAAAATCAAGATTGTCAATTCTCTCTAAATAGCCAAATGTTAATTCTCTCTAAACAATTATAAGATAGAAATTGCAATCAAGAATGCATGGTTCATTTTTCCGGCGAGTGCACCTGGTGCGTTTTCCCGCAACAATATGGCAAGAGTGGAGTTTCACGTCGCCGGAACCGTCCCGTAAGAGAGTTTGGGTGGTCACAGTTGAGGTTGATGATGTTTTTAAAGGAAGAGATGAAGGTTTCGAGTGGGTTTAAGGATGATGGTTTTGGTGTGGAGTTGTGCCGGCGACGGCGGATGAGGGTGGTGGTGGTGTCGGCGGTGCTGGTGTAAGTCTGATGAAAGGGACATGGATTTTGGGGTGGTTGGTTTACTGAGGATGTGATGTGTTTGGTGTGGGGCCATTTGAAAGCTTTATTGTTTTAGTTTTTATTTTTTAGTAAGGGTTTTTTTTTGTAATTTTATGCATATTTAACGGAATAACTTAACGCCCATCCACTCAAAGGACTATCCGAGTAATAAACGTTCAAACCACGGGGACTAAACATGCTATTTTAAAAAAGTGGAGACTAAAGGTGAAAAAATGACAAACCACATGGACTATCCGGGCAATTATCTCGTTTATTTTACATACGCATCAATTAAGTTTCATTATGTGTAAAACCGGTGACTACGGATATAGATCATCACCCGTACATAATTATACATAATTATGTGTAGTTATATAACAGGCTATACCTACACATATATGTGTGGCTAAAAGCCATTTATATGTGTGGTTAGAAGTTTAACAATTTGTTTAGAAGACATCTGTCGCGGTAACTAACGTGACATCTGTCGTGGACTATAGTATTGGCACATGTCATCAATATATGTGTGGGTAAAAGTAATATTATGTATAGGTAAATGTGGAAGATGTGTAGATATTGATCTTAATTTGTGTAGAAAAAAAACAATGATATGTAAATATATTTTAAACTGTAAACATTAATCACACTATATGTAGACAATAATCTTCAAATATGTACAAACAAATACAAAAGCAATAGCAAGAATATGGAACCATGACCAAACTAAAATTATTAATTAAAATTAATGAAACATCAATCATTCAAACAACCAAATAAAAGTACCAGTTACAGAAATTTAAATACTAAAACAAAAATTTTCTATAAGTTACTAACGAGTTATAGAATCTACTAAAATGACTTCATTCGTCTGTTTTCAACACCCACTAATGTATCACATTGAGATATTCTAGTGTGCTTGATGGATGAGACATAATATTATTCTCAATCAACGCTTGTTCTGTAGGATCGCTGTGAGACCCGAATGAGTCGTTCAGAAGAGTTTTAAATCCGGTTCAAAGGCGGAATCAGTAAAACGGACGTGGAAACAGCTTGATACTATATAATCTGTCACTTTGATTGATATTAACAAAGATTACAACCTGAACAGATTTTGGCAGCACTTTGTTACAAATTCAGAAGCCGTTATCTACCAAATGAAACAAGTGCACTATATATAGTAGTTGTGATTCCACCCGAAATGGTCAAGGGATAGTTTCAAGCGGAATCAGAACTTTCTGATTTCGCTTGAAATGACCTCTTGACCATTTCGAGCGGAATCACCTCTTAAGTCCTGAAAAACTGTTTCTCGAACCTCGTGCACTGATTATCCTATCCTATCCTATTACATGATACAAGACAAAGTCAATAGACGTAATGCACTAACAGACTCCCCCTCGGATATTGATGAAGTCTTCAGTGTCTAATCTTCAACATGACACATCTTCAGTCTTGATCATTCTGCGTTCTCATTCAAGTTGTAACATTATAAGCATCCATCAATCTTTAACTTCTTCTATCAGCTTCAGGCTCCCCCTTTCGTTAAGCTTCCGTGCTTTTGGATCGACACCTAGCTTTCCATCTACAAGCTCCCTCTTGCTTCAAGCTTGTCTTCAGACTCCCCCTTAGCCTATGCTCTCAGGATCGTAGTCTGGTACACTATCTGCAACACTCATACAGTTATAAGTAACAACATTTTAAACTTCCAGAAATCGTATTCTGGCAATTCAAACCATTTAATCACTCCCCCTATCATCAAACTTCATAGATTTGGCAGTTCTATCAAACAGGATCATAAACTAGCTCTATAATAATATAAGCATTCAGATCTAACTCCCTCACAGTTAATCATCCAAGTTCAACTTAATGACCTTGGAGACATCACAAACTGTTTTTGATTTTTGATTTTTAATTCAAGTTTCAAATTAATGAACTTGTTTTATTTTCAGAAACACAATCAGCTTACTTAGATTTTGAAACTCAGCATCTCAGACATCGGTTGTCGAAAATAAAGCAGAAATCAAAATCTTTTTGTATTTTCTGAAAATATAAAGCAGTAAAGAAATATGTACAAACATATCAGTTTTTGACATGTCACAAGTACCGTTGAGCTTGGTTACACATTAAGAATTAAACAATTCACTTAGATTGTCGATATACTGATCCACTTAACTTTTCACACAAACTTCAACTGATTCAGGATACGAATTAGGTGTTTTAAAAACATAAACTCATTCATGTGTCCCACCTCTTGAATATACTCCCGTATCCAGATCCCAATATTCAGTCTTACAGGTGAGTATACCTAGATGATATCTGTAAGGGGTTAGATGCGAAACCGTGAGAGCTCAGGTCAGAACTTCCGTTCAGCAGAGAGATGACGGTTCGACTTTAGGTGTGTCCCCTTTAGAGGATCTCATCATTTTTATGCTGAGGGCGATGCTATTTTTCAAGCAATGCGGAAAGTATTATTCGGGGACTAGGTCAGAACTTCCATTCAGCAGAAGTCCCGGAATAATACCCCAGATATCACTGAGTATAAAGACCTAGTATTTCAGAAAGAGGGACCTTTCAAACGAGATTTCAGGGGTTACCTATATATCCAAGTAGTGTTCCCCACGAAATAAGCAAGTTTGAATTTAGGTTTATATCCCGAAAAAGTTTACTAAATGTATAAAAACCTATCGGCATATCATCAGTGAGACTGTTTAACGCTATTTAATCATTACATTTCTTTAGCATACTGTAACTGTCTACTGATGTACTATCATTTCCACTTTTTACACAAAAACTCAATTTTTGAATTTTATCATGTTTTTGGCTTTTTTAAATTTTCTAATGTTTTTGAATTTTCTGATAACAATTATTCTCCCCCTAAAATGCAAAATCATTAAAAAAAAATTTGACAACACGGTACTGATAACTTTGTCTCGCCATCCATTTTCTGCTTCTCGTGTACTGATTTACATAAAAAGCAGGAAATACCCCCATGATTTACAACACATTGATCTTTTACAGTTTGAAAACCATTTTTCAATCTTGTGAAATTAATCATGTTTGTTCCACCGTGAGGGTTTCGGCATATTCCATCAACACATATTTTTGTAATTTTCCTTTTTTTTTAAAAAAAAATTAAAAACAAACATATTTTTGGTTTTTCAAATTTTTATCAAACTAAAAAAACATATTTTTAGTTTTTAATTTTTCTAATTTTTAGGGTTTTGAAAATATTTTTTATTTATTTACAGAAAGAAAATAAACCCCCTGTTTCAACCAACACAGGGTCCAGCATCCTTCTCCTCCTCTCGGTGTGCCAGGCTGCTCCAGATTTCATTCTCACATTCTTCAGTTATCTTAAGCACCTGCACATTAATGCTAGAAATTCTTTGTCGTCATTCACAATGACTTTTTCAACTTTGACTTCAACTTTCTCATCTTTTACCGAAGTCACTTGTTTCTTAACAGACCATTTTTGACCTTTTGGTGTACCCCTTTTGTAAAAATGTGTCTCTTTTTGATCACTTTGATTTTGAACAACTTTTGGTTTCCAAAACTCTTGGGGTTTTGTCATATCAACTGATGTTTTCCATCTTTGCGTTGTTCTGAATCTGGGTGTGTGAGAATTCCAGGTCTGTTTTGAATCGAACTTGTTTGGGCTTGATTTCCAGTTTTGATTTGAAGCAAACTTGTTTGTATTGTACCTCCAAGTTTGTTTCGAATCAAATCTGGTTGACCTTTGTTTCACATCCTCAGATTTCTGTGCTATCACATTGTCACACCCCCAAAATCCACACGCGGAGTATCACCGCTTGGGAGCGTGACTGACCAGGATCAAGCCACCAATCATATCGAACATGTAATTAATATTAAGTAAAATAAATGTAAACCATCCATTCAATACGATAGGTGTTCAAAACATAACCATAGTTTTAAAGTGTAGCGGAAGCATAGTAAATAAACCAACAATAGTTAATAGTTTTAAACGTCATAATAGTTTCAACGTAGAAATCACGATCCTTGCCCACAACGACCCGCTTCCCCAGTGCAAGCTCCAAGTACCTAACGATCTGCAAGGCATGTAACAGAATGATCAACAAACTAGTTGAGCGAGTTCACAGAAAGTAAATGCGTAATAGTAAGTTTGTTTGTAACAGGTGGCTCTACTGGGCCGTTAGTACGTTCTATTGGTGGGGGCTTCCCACGTTGTATAACCACTAGACTAATCGTATCTATAAGTATCCTTCACAACCGAGGATAGTGATCAGTATAGGTATCCTGCACATCCGAGGATAGTGATCAGTATAAGTATCCTTCACAACCGAGGATAGTGATCAGTATAAGTATCCTTCACATCCGAGGATAGTGATCAGTATAAGTATCCTTCACAACCGAGGATAGTGATCAGTATAGGTATCCTTCACATCCGAGGATAGTAATATGGTAGTCTAGTCATAGTGTCAGTATTGTATCTATTCAACCTTATCCTTTCAATCCCATTCCCAACACCCCGGGAATCCCATGCCTTGGTAAGAGTGTGAACTCACCTTGGTTTGCTCGGTATGCTAGGTTATGCACTCACAAGTAATTAATCACGTCCTATTGTATGCACGTATAACAAATCAGTTCATGTTCACAATGATACGCATGTAATATAATGTTCACCTAACAGTCAGTTTGCATATCGGCACAACACGTATCATTTCACATTTAATCATCAACTATCATTCGATTCACATTACCCATCCTTCGATACATTGCTCATCCTTCGGTCTAACAATTATCACAATTATCACAATTATGTTTCGACACGTCTTTCAATACACAGTTATCATCTTACGATTCATGGTTATCTTTCGACACATCAGCTATGTTTCGACATAGTTATCACAGTTATCATTCGGACCGAATGCTATGTTTCGAACCAATGTCATCTTTCGGTCAATGCTATCCTTCGGTCAACACTACTATGGTTCGGTCAAAGTTATCCTTCGGTCAACACTACTATGGTTCGAAGGACAAGTATCTTTCGGTCTCAACAACTATGTTTCGACATAGTTATCCTTCGACACAGATTATGTTTCGGTCAACACACTATCTTTCGGTCAACTATCAATTCCTAACAGTTTCAGTACGTCATCGATCAAACAGGCAGATTTCAATTGTTTCTCAAGAACCCTAATCGAACCATACATGAACACAACATATTTACATTCAATCAGGTTAACTTTAAAACACGACAAGTTCATAACTAATCAAGATCAATACTCGAACCCATGGCGTAACAATCCGATTAACATAAATATTTTCCAAGACATACATACCAACCGATTACAATATGAACAATCCGATTCAGATGAACAATATCTATCGCACATACAATGCTATCAATCATCAGGTATATACATATGCAATTAAATCGGCCCACATGCGATCAACTAGCAACAAGATCGGTTAACAATGAAATCGTGTAATCATGTGTTCGATTATCAGTTAAAGCAATTAGCACGACAAGATCATCAAAATCGTAGGACACTATTTCGCCGACTATTCAGAATTAGACACACGTACATGTTTTATCACACACACAATTAACCAAGATTAATCATATACTAAAGCACCAATCGGAACTAGAATCACTAACCACAATCCAATACTGAATCGGATTCCAAAGAGAAGGGAAAAAGGTCTTGAAGCTTGCTGCCGTCGCACAAGAGGAAACTAGGGTTTTTGAAAACTAACTGTCGACTTACATGCATTCACGTTTATAAATCGTTTCACAGGAATGGGCCAAGCCCATTAGAAAGACTGGGCCGAAAGATGTCGAAGGATAGAGTCCTTGGTCGAAGGATATGTTTCGTAATCCTTCAAACCGAAAGTTGATCCTTCGAATCGAAGGTTATCTTTCGTGATCCTTCGAATCCTTCGAACTGTATGTCATGTTTCGTGATCTAGACTAAGTGTTTTAATAATAATCTAATAATAATCTAATATTATTTTCTACCACAGCAAGTAATCACATATAGGCAAAATGACAATACGTTTCATTAAAACACAACGCGTACAATTTCAAGTCCACAATCCAAACAACTAAACAGTCAAAGTCAACGCGCATCTAATGCGAAAGTGAAAGTCAGAAACTCGAGTTGTCACATTATCCCCAACTTAAAAGAAATTTCGTCCCGAAATTTGGTACGCACTCACTGAGGAAGCTAGGTAAGTTACATTGTTCACTGGTTTTCCTGGGGTGTCACATCATCCCCCCGTTGATTTGGAATTTCGTCCCGAAATTCAGTAGTAGTAGCTTCAGCCTCAGAAGTGGATGCATTGGTTTCGAATAGCTGGGGGTACTTTTCTTTCATCTGATCTTCGCGTTCCCAGGTATACTCTGGACCACGCTGGGAGTTCCAACGAACTCGAACAAGAGGGATTCTCTTGTGTTTGAGGACCTTAACATCCCGGTCCGTGATTTCAACTGGTTCCTCGACGAACTGCAACCGCTCGTCGATAGTGAGTTCCTTAAAAGGAACTATAAGGGTCTCATCTGATAGGCATTTCTTCAGATTCGACACGTGAAATACATTGTGAACTGCACCGAGTTCAGCTGGTAGGTTTAATCTGTAGGCTACTTTGCCAATCTTTTCTAAGATTTCGAACGGTCCGACGTACCGCGGATTCAGTTTGCCTCGTTTACCAAATCGAACCACACCCTTCCAGGGTGAAACTTTCAATAAAACCCGGTCCCCGACCTCAAATTCCAATGGCTTTCTACGCTTGTCCGCGTAGGCTTTCTGACGGTCGCGTGCTGCCGCCATGCGTTGTCGTATCTGCGCAATCTTTTCTGTGGCGTCCACTACAATCTCTGGACCCGTAATCTGGCTATCCCCCACCTCTGCCCAACAGAGAGGTGACCGGCATTTACGTCCGTACAATGCCTCGAATGGAGCGGCTTGAATGCTGGTATGGTAACTGTTATTGTACGAGAACTCCACCAAAGGGAGGTGTTTTTCCCAGCCGTTGCCGAAGTCTATAACGCATGCCCGAAGCATGTCTTCAAGAGTTTGGATCGTTCGTTCAGACTGCCCATCCGTCTGAGGATGATATGCTGTGCTCATGTCTAATCGTGAGCCGAAAGATTTATGCATTGCTTGCCATAGCTCTGACGTGAATCGTGCATCGCGATCCGAAATAATAGAGGTGGGCACTCCGTGCCTCGAAACAACTTCTTTAAGATAGACGTCTGCGAGAGTGGAGAACTTGTCCGTTTCCTTGATCGGCAGGAAGTGTGCAGACTTGGTGAGTCGATCAACTATGACCCATATTGTATCGTTCCCACGCTGAGATCTAGGTAAACCTGTAACAAAATCCATGGAAATTTCTTCCCATTTCCATTGCGGTATCTTAGGCTGCTGAAGTAGACCAGATGGTTTCTGATATTCAACCTTGACTCTCGCACAGGTTAAGCATTTTCCAACGTACGTAGCGATGTGAGCCTTCATACTAGGCCACCAATAAGTAGTGCTGATGTCGTGGTACATTTTATCCGACCCTGGATGTACCGAATAGCGAGACTTGTGAGCTTCATCCATTACAAGTTCGCGTAAACCGCCATAAAGTGGGACCCAAATACGCCCCGTTACATAGTAGGCGCCGTCTTCCTTTTGTTCCATGCGTTGCCTTGAGCCGCGTAAGGCTTCAGCTTTGACGTTTTCGGGTTTCAGTGCTTCTAACTGAGCAGCTCGTATCTGTGCAGGAAGACTGGACTGAATAGTAAGCTGTAGCGCTCGCACGCGCTTAGGTAGAGTGTCTTTCCGACTGAGGGCATCAGCCACAACATTGGCCTTGCCTGGATGATACTTGATGGCGCATTCATAGTCGTTTAGAAGTTCAACCCATCTTCGTTGACGCATATTCAAATCCTTTTGCTTAAGAATATGCTCGAGACTCCTGTGATCGGTGTAAATCGTGCACCTGGTACCGTACAGGTAGTGTCGCCATATCTTAAGCGCGAAAACAACAGCTCCCAGCTCTAGATCGTGCGTTGTGTAGTTTCGTTCATGAACCTTGAGTTGCCGCGAAGCGTAGGCAATAACTTTATCCCGCTGCATCAATACACAACCAAGCCCCTGTATCGATGCGTCACAGTAAACCACGAAGTCATCCGTGCCCTCTGGCAATGAGAGAATAGGTGCGCTGCAAAGCCTATCCTTTAAGTACTGAAAAGCGGTCTCTTGCGTATTACCCCATCTGTAAACGACACCTTTCTGTGTTAGCATAGTAAGTGGTTGCGCGATCTTGGAGAAGTCTTTAATAAATCGCCTGTAGTAACCCGCCAAACCCAAGAATTGGCGTATTTCTGTCGGTGTACGTGGTGCTGGCCAGTTTCTGATCGAATCAACCTTGGATGGATCGACATGAATCCCATCCTTGTTCACCACATGGCCTAAGAAGTGGACTTCACGAAGCCAGAAGTCGCATTTTGAAAACTTTGCGTACAATTGCTCCTTTCGAAGAAGTTCCAAGATAAGACGTAAGTGCTGTTCGTGCTCCTCCTGACTCTTGGAGTAGATCAAGATGTCGTCGATGAAAACAATGACGAACTTGTCGAGATAGGGTTTGCACACCCTGTTCATAAGGTCCATGAAGACTGCAGGCGCGTTCGTAAGCCCGAATGGCATGACAAGAAACTCGTAATGACCGTAGCGAGTTCTGAAAGCGGTTTTGGAGACGTCCTCATCCCGGACTCTCAGTTGATGATACCCTGACCTTAAATCAATCTTGGAATAGTAACACGACCCTTGCAACTGGTCGAATAGGTCATCTATGCGCGGAAGAGGATAACGGTTCTTCACCGTCACCTTATTGAGTTCGCGGTAGTCGATGCACATCCTGAACGTACCGTCTTTCTTCTTCACAAATAACACTGGAGCTCCCCAAGGCGAAGAGCTTGGACGAATAAAGCCCTTTTCCAAGAGCTCTTGTAGCTGCTTCGACAGTTCTTCCAGTTCGGTTGGAGCTAAACGATACGGTGCGCGGGCTATTGGTGCTGCTCCAGGAGCTAACTCAATCTGAAACTCGACTTGACGATGAGGAGGTAAACCAGGTAAATCTTCAGGAAACACTTGAGGAAAATCACGCACAACTGGTATATCCTCCAGCTTCTTTTCCTTTGCTGATGCGTCAGTGACAAGTGCCAGAATGGCAGTATGTCCCTTTCGTAAGCATTTCTGCGCCTTTAAGAATGAGATGATGCCAACCACAGCACCACTCTTGTCACCTTGTACTTCGAGAGGTTCTTGACTGGAGCGAGGAATACGAATAACTTTTTCTTTGCATAAGATCTCCGCGTGATGTTGGGATAACCAATCCATACCGATGACGACGTCGAAACTACCCAAAACTATGGGTATGAGATCAATCGAGAAAGTCTGACCCGCTAGAACAATACTACAACCCTTGACTACCTGTGCGGCTTCTACACTTTTACCATTGGCTAGTTCTACGACGTGTTTGGTGTCTAGGGGTGTTGGTGTACGTTTTAATAATTTACTCATTTTCAATGACATATAGCTTGTATCAGCACCCGAATCAAATAAGACAGTAACATAAATATCGTCGAGAAGAAACTTACCCATAACCACATTGGGATCATTCACTGCGTCACCCCGACCTAGCACAAAAGCACGACCCCGAGCTTCGTTGCCATTGTTGTTGTTGTTTCCCCCGTTGTTGTTGTTACCATTACCCTGATTGTTGTTACGGTTGTTGTTGTTCTGGTTTCTGTTCAGCTGAGGGCAATGCCTTTTGAAGTGACCCTCTGCACCGCACTGAAAACACCCTTTGTTACCCTGCTGTTGATTCTGCTGTGCTGGTGGCTGCTGCTGATTCTGGTTCGCAGGTCGAGCGCTTCTACAATCTTTGGCCTCATGACCCATCTTGAGGCATCTTTGACAACGAACCTTATTACACTGGCCACTGTGATGTTTGTTGCAGGTGTTACACTTTGGAAGGTTTCCTCGATACCCTCCCTGTCTGTGGCTGCCTGAGGAGTGCTGACTGGGACTCTGGTAACTGTCTGTCTTTCGCTGTTGAGCTTGCGACTGCACTGAAGCTGATCCCTTGCTAGAATCCCCATCCCATTTTCTCTTACTTTCACTGGGAGTAGCAAGTGTAGTAGAAGCAGTAGCGGTAGCAGTAGCACTGATACGCTTTGGCAGTTTATTCTGATCCACTGCCTGATCGGTGATGCGATGAGCGAGACGCTGGATTTCCTGGATGTTGTTGAGGTTAGCCGAGGTAACGTGGCTCTGTATTTCTGGTACCAAACCTTTGAGATACAACTCGATACGCTTGTATGGAGGGTCCACCATAGTTGGACATAACACAGCCAACTCATTTGATCTCTTGGTGTAAGCTTCGATTTCCGAACCAACCATTTTCAAGTTATAAAACTCGTCCTCCAACTTGTGAATGTCTTCTCTAGTGCAGTATTCCCTCTTGATCAGTTCTTTGAAATCATTCCAGGGTGTGGCGTTAGCAGCTGCCAACCCTAAGATCTGCACTTGTGCGTTCCACCAAGTGAGCGCAATCCCTTCAAGTGTGCCAGTGGCGAACTTCACCCTGCGAGCCTCAGGGCATTCACACATTTCGAAAACCGACTCGAGCTTTTCAAACCAGTGGAGGAGTCCAACTCCTCCCTCCGTGCCACTGAACGAACTAGGACGACATTCCATGAAATTCTTGAAGGTGCACCCAGGTTGTTGCTGAGCGGGTTGACCTATTGTGTACGAATAGGGCAAAGTTAAGTACGAGAATTAATGTAGGATCTAAAGATCCTAGTGTCTATACTGCAGGGTATACTACCTGCTTGGGCGGCTGCAACTGCCGCAGCAACGAGAGCCTCTAGCTGGGCTTGAGTCATGGTAATTCGTGCGGCCATTGATCTTCACATCAAAGGCAACATAAGTGAGAAAGGTTCGCGAATAGTGCGATGACAGAAGAGTGTAAGCACATAAGTATTCTCATGCAATGACAAGTTGTGAGCAAAGTAATGTAAGCATACTACGAGCAAAGTTCTATGCAAATTCTAGCATGTAGGCAATAAACATAAACCTTATTACCTAGGAAGTTGAGTCTTGCACGTGGAGCGAAGCGTCGTTGTGGATCGTGAGAGCACTGTTCTGGTTATAGTCTGGTTTTAATAAAAACGTTTTTCCATATTAAAACCAAGTTCTCTATAACCAATGGCTCTGATACCAATCTGTCACACCCCCAAAATCCACACGCGGAGTATCACCGCTTGGGAGCGTGACTGACCAGGATCAAGCCACCAATCATATCGAACATGTAATTAATATTAAGTAAAATAAATGTAAACCATCCATTCAATACGATAGGTGTTCAAAACATAACCATAGTTTTAAAGTGTAGCGGAAGCATAGTAAATAAACCAACAATAGTTAATAGTTTTAAACGTCATAATAGTTTCAACGTAGAAATCACGATCCTTGCCCACAACGACCCGCTTCCCCAGTGCAAGCTCCAAGTACCTAACGATCTGCAAGGCATGTAACAGAATGATCAACAAACTAGTTGAGCGAGTTCACAGAAAGTAAATGCGTAATAGTAAGTTTGTTTGTAACAGGTGGCTCTACTGGGCCGTTAGTACGTTCTATTGGTGGGGGCTTCCCACGTTGTATAACCACTAGACTAATCGTATCTATAAGTATCCTTCACAACCGAGGATAGTGATCAGTATAGGTATCCTGCACATCCGAGGATAGTGATCAGTATAAGTATCCTTCACAACCGAGGATAGTGATCAGTATAAGTATCCTTCACATCCGAGGATAGTGATCAGTATAAGTATCCTTCACAACCGAGGATAGTGATAAGTATAGGTATCCTTCACATCCGAGGATAGTAATATGGTAGTCTAGTCATAGTGTCAGTATTGTATCTATTCAACCTTATCCTTTCAATCCCATTCCCAACACCCCGGGAATCCCATGCCTTGGTAAGAGTGTGAACTCACCTTGGTTTGCTCGGTATGCTAGGTTATGCACTCACAAGTAATTAATCACGTCCTATTGTATGCACGTATAACAAATTAGTTCATGTTCACAATGATACGCATGTAATATAATGTTCACCTAACAGTCAGTTTGCATATCGGCACAACACGTATCATTTCACATTTAATCATCAACTATCATTCGATTCACATTACCCATCCTTCGATACATTGCTCATCCTTCGGTCTAACAATTATCACAATTATCACAATTATGTTTCGACACGTCTTTCAATACACAGTTATCATCTTACGATTCATGGTTATCTTTCGACACATCAGCTATGTTTCGACATAGTTATCACAGTTATCATTCGGACCGAATGCTATGTTTCGAACCAATGTCATCTTTCGGTCAATGCTATCCTTCGGTCAACACTACTATGGTTCGGTCAAAGTTATCCTTCGGTCAACACTACTATGGTTCGAAGGACAAGTATCTTTCGGTCTCAACAACTATGTTTCGACATAGTTATCCTTCGACACAGATTATGTTTCGGTCAACACACTATCTTTCGGTCAACTATCAATTCCTAACAGTTTCAGTACGTCATCGATCAAACAGGCAGATTTCAATTGTTTCTCAAGAACCCTAATCGAACCATACATGAACACAACATATTTACATTCAATCAGGTTAACTTTAAAACACGACAAGTTCATAACTAATCAAGATCAATACTCGAACCCATGGCGTAACAATCCGATTAACATAAATATTTTCCAAGACATACATACCAACCGATTACAATATGAACAATCCGATTCAGATGAACAATATCTATCGCACATACAATGCTATCAATCATCAGGTATATACATATGCAATTAAATCGGCCCACATGCGATCAACTAGCAACAAGATCGGTTAACAATGAAATCGTGTAATCATGTGTTCGATTATCAGTTAAAGCAATTAGCACGACAAGATCATCAAAATCGTAGGACACTATTTCGCCGACTATTCAGAATTAGACACACGTACATGTTTTATCACACACACAATTAACCAAGATTAATCATATACTAAAGCACCAATCGGAACTAGAATCACTAACCACAATCCAATACTGAATCGGATTCCAAAGAGAAGGGAAAAAGGTCTTGAAGCTTGCTGCCGTCGCACAAGAGGAAACTAGGGTTTTTGAAAACTAACTGTCGACTTACATGCATTCACGTTTATAAATCGTTTCACAGGAATGGGCCAAGCCCATTAGAAAGACTGGGCCGAAAGATGTCGAAGGATAGAGTCCTTGGTCGAAGGATATGTTTCGTAATCCTTCAAACCGAAAGTTGATCCTTCGAATCGAAGGTTATCTTTCGTGATCCTTCGAATCCTTCGAACTGTATGTCATGTTTCGTGATCTAGACTAAGTGTTTTAATAATAATCTAATAATAATCTAATATTATTTTCTACCACAGCAAGTAATCACATATAGGCAAAATGACAATACGTTTCATTAAAACACAACGCGTACAATTTCAAGTCCACAATCCAAACAACTAAACAGTCAAAGTCAACGCGCATCTAATGCGAAAGTGAAAGTCAGAAACTCGAGTTGTCACATTATCCCCAACTTAAAAGAAATTTCGTCCCGAAATTTGGTACGCACTCACTGAGGAAGCTAGGTAAGTTACATTGTTCACTGGTTTTCCTGGGGTGTCACACACATTTTCAGACTTCTTTTTATCAACATCCGCAGGTTTCAGATTTGTACACTTTCATGCAAGATGTCCTTTTTAATCACATTTGAAACATGTTCTCATAGACACATCTTTGACCTGTGGTTGTTGCTTTTCCTTTTGAGCTAGAAACTCATCATTAGACTGTCGTCCAATTTTGAGTTCTTTCTCTTCAGCTAAAGTCTTTCCTTGAACAAAACTCATTTTTGCCTGATAATTTGGCGTTTCGGTTTTCTTCCAATTTTGTTTCTTCTTAGAACCCAACCCAGCCTTCATGTTTTTCTTCTTGAAACCAGGTTTGTTATAAGAACCTTTGTGACCCTTACCAGCAAATTTTGAAATCTCAGACTTTTCAATCTCAACCATTTTGAAAACTTTATCAACCTTTTCTGAAATCACATTCTGAATCGGGAATACAACATCTAAGAACAATTTGTCCGATCCAATCATGGTATAAACCATTCCCTTTGAATCACCATTCCATTTTTTCTCGGATTTTGTGTTCTTCAAATATCCATCATGAAGATTTCCTTCATCTTCATCTTGTGATTCAGATTTACCTGTATCAACCGACTCTTCTTTCAACACACTTTCAACGACTTTACCTACCACCTTTGAATCATGAGAATCATCAGATTTGGAATAGGTTATGTCAATGTTGTCTGGCAATTGGTCTACCATGTTGAAAGCTTTTTCGACCTTTTCCTCATCATAAAATGCAAACTTTTCCGGTGGTGGAACTTGATGAAACTCTGAGCCAATGCCTTTCTTGTTTTGCTCAGACTCACCATCTCCCGGTTTTATATTGAAAATTCTTTCAAGCACATATGACGACACGTGATCACTTTTTAACTTGTTGTTATCCTGTTCTAGATCAGCAATCTGTCGCTTTAGCTTAGCAACATCCTCAATATAGGAATTAACAACATCTTGCTTTATAGAATACATTCGTTTAAGCTCTTTAGTTGTTTCAGAAAGATAATTCATTCTTGATTGAGAATATTTCATTTCATCTTTCACTTTTTCATATGACTCTTTTGTAATGTGATATGCTAATTTCATTGAGTCATATTCCTTTTTCATTTCTTGACAAGCCATTTCTTTTTGAGAACACTGCTCTGTCATTTTAGAAACATTTTCTTTCAAAACTTCATTTTCTGTTTCTAATTTTTTACATTTTTCTGAAAGTTTTTCATCATTTTCTTTTAAAACTTTTCCTTTTTCTAGCATTTCTTTGCATTTTTCTTTGAAAATGTTTTCAATTTTTGTGAACTTAAGATCTCTTGTTCTGAATTGCTCATCTTTTTCAGTACAAGCTCTGCATGGTTCCATGCATTTCTTGCATTGATCAAACAGTTTCAAGTTTTCAGAATCAGAATTTACCTCAGTGATTGGCACTTCGGTGTTTGTTGCAGTCTCTATCTGCTTCTGATCAGCAACCTTCTGCTTTTCTTCAATACCAACTTCATTACCATCATCACCAACTTTCAAATTCTCATTCTTTACTTCTTCTTCTGCTTTCTTCACATCTTCTCCAATCTGCTGTTCTTTAGTAACAGCTTTCTCCACTTCTTCATTCACCTCAACTTTTTCTTTCACTTCTTCAACATTCACAACTTTGATTTCTTTTACAGCCTCAACTTCAACATTTTCAGCTTTAACTTCTTCAGCAACTTTCTTCAAGTTGGTTACCATTTCTTCAACATTCTTCTTCATTCTCTCTTCATCCCTTTTTCTCAGACACGATAACATGGCATATCTGATTTCTTTTTCATGTCTTTTTGCATATTTGTTGTCTTTCATCACATTTCTATAGTATTCGGCTCTCAAAGGAATTATGAGAAGAACATCATAAAAATTATGTCTTTCTTTGGAACAACTGGTTCTCCTTCTCTGTTGTAGTAACACTCTCTCTTCTTATCCCATCTTCTGCTCATAACAGCACTCTCATATTCTTCCTGCATCTCATCCATTCTGTTGTAAACAACGTTTCTTTCTCGATAAGTTTTCTCACTCAAGATCTCTTCCCGAGTTTTCTCCTTGACCTCAACAACAACATTTTCTTCTTTGTTTTCAGCTGTGTCTTTGTCTTTGTTATCTTCTTTAATTTCAACAACAAAAACAAACTTTCTTTCCTCTGTTATAGCCCTGCCATGAGCTGTTTTTCGAACATTCTCCAACCGATCTTCTTCTGGACAAATAGAGCTCCAGTCAAAACCTTCATCATCGTGAATTACAAAACAAGCTCTTGATCTGGTTTTATCTTCAATCAATTTCGGTTCTTCTTTGCTTCGGTGGTAGATCGCCTTTCGATAATAATCATCGTTGAAAGGACGTTCATTTCCTTCAGCAACTTCAGAGTTTCTGCATTCTCTTTTGAAATGACCCTTTTGCTTGTATCTGAAGCAGGTCACTTTGGATTTGTCAAATCCAAGCTTCGTTGATGGACCACCCAATGATTGCTTCCCTATAATCTCCATATATCTTTGAGCTCTGCGAATGCAACTTGCCATACACCAGCGAATGTCAATGAATTCCATTTCCTCCGGATCAATCTGGTCGTAGTCTTCTTTGGTCAATTCGGAGTTTCCAATTTTACCAGCTACAAGACCTTCATACGATTCCAGAACAGATGCAAGGAAACTCATTTGCTGCTTAGCTGCATTGATGCTCATCGATGGAGAATTCTTCAGTTTGAGAGCGATGTTGCACAGAATCTCCTCAGTTTCATCAGAACTTGATTTTGAAGATGAATGATATCCAGAATGGTAACTTGATGGAGTTGTTTGAGGTTCTTTCATCTTCTCACCACTGAATGCTGTCTTTGGTGAACCAACGCCTTTCTCCAAAGGTACACTGCCTTTGTAATATAGACCAGCATTCTGTTGATGTGAAGAACCAGTCATCTTGCTTTGCTTTTGTAGCTCCAGATCATGACTCTCAATCTTTTCAAACAAAGCATCAAGAGAAATCGTGTCATATAAAGCATCATTTTTCAAAATAAACACAAAAGTTTGCCACTGATCAGCTCGTGGTAACGCTTCAATGACTTTATCAATAATTTCCTCTCTTGTTTTCTCAATTTTAAACCGTTAAAGTTCAATTTTGAGGTGACAGAATCTCTCTATCATTTGCCTCACCGACTCTCCTTTTAAACTATCAAAGAGATCGAATTCTTTTTTAAGCAATGCAATTTTGTTCTTTCTAATCTGTTTACCCCCTCAGCTTTAACACGTAAGGCTTCCCAAACAGATTTTGACGACCCATCATGATTAAGCAATGCAAAAATATCATTTCTAATTGCTGTCTGGATTAAAGCTATCATTCTCTGTTCAGCTGCATTATCTGCTTTGTCTTCTCTAGGTAATTTCTTGAATGAAATTACTTCGCCTTTATCATCCTTTGGCCATTCGTATCCAAACTCTAAACCGAACCAGCTTTCATGCGCATATGCTTTTGCCCAGTTTAGAAAACGTTCTTTCCACCATGTATAATCCTCAATGCTCTCCAGAGTTGGTGGCTTTGAGTGTGTTCCGTAGAAATTATCATGCTTGATGTTCTCATTGATCGCTTTCGTGATAGTCTTTGGTGTAACATTGGTAATCTCGGACGATTCGGATGTGAACGCGTTGAAAAACGTGTTGTAGAATTCTTCAGCCATGATGTAATCCTGAACAGACAATCAGACAAACACAATTAGTACAATCCATATCAAATATTCTGAAATAGACTGACACTCGATTGACGTGAAATGATTTTGACACGAAATTTCACTTTTCAAGCGGAATAGGAAACTCAAGCGAAATCACAGATTGACACTTCAAGCGAAATCACAAACTGATTTTCAAGCGAAATCAATTGTCCAACACTTCAAGCGGAATCAGAAATTGATGTTTTGGAGCGAAATCAGAATCACTTCTCAAGCGGAATCAAGTATCGACCAGTTGGAGCGAAATGAGTTGAATGATAATTCGAGCGGAATCAGATCTGTTATTTCGAGCGAAATCACTGTCTCGAGCGGAATTAGACCCAAATTCCAAGCGGAATAGCTGTTTCGAGCAGAATTAACTGAATGATTCAAGCAGAATTAAAAGTGTTCGTTCGAGCGGAATCTGGTTTTAGGCCTGTTTTAGTCATTTTTAGTCCGAATTTTGGTCTGAAACTCTCAAGGCTTTGTTAATACACTGTTATGCACGTTCGGTGAAAGTTTCATTCCATTTTGACCATGAAATTTTGTCCAGATTGAAAAAGAAGGTGTAGAAGTCAGAAAATAGATGATATCAAGCTAAACTCTTCTTCCTGAGCTCCGATACCACTTGTAGGATCCCTGTGAGACCCGACTGAGTCGTTCAGAAGAGCTTTAAATCCGGTTCAAAGGCGGAATCAGTGAAACGGATGTGGAAACAGCTTGATACTATATAATCTGTCACTTTGATTGATATTAACAAAGATTACAACCTGAACAGATTTTGGCAGCACTTCGTTACAAATTCAGAAGCCGTCATCTACCAAATGAAACAAGTGCACTATATATAGTAGTTGTGATTTCGCCCGAAATGGTCAAGGGACAGTTTCAAGCGGAATCAGAACTTTCTGATTTCGCTTGAAATGACCTCTTGACCATTTCGAGCGGAATCACCTCTTAAGTCCTGAAAAACTGTTTCTCGAACCTCGTGCACTGATTATCCTATCCTATCCTATTACATGATACAAGACGAAGTCCATAGACGTAATGCACTAACATGTTCCATAATTGCACATTTACCTTTCACCATTTCAAGTTCTTCCACCAGCTCTTCGTAAGCAGGACGCTTTTATTTTTTAGTAGCACCCATTATGCTACTAGAACTATATGGATCACGTCCCCACCATTGCAAACGAATAAAGCTTCTTCCAAGTACAGTCTCAATAATTGACTTATCGCTCATTGATTTCACAAGATACTCATTTATTAGCTTCATCATATTTGCCTTTTAGAAAGAAAAAAAAAAGAAGAGAGGTACACTAAATTAATTATATACCTAATAATTGATATTTAGTGTAGAAATGAAAAAGTAAACTTACATATTTTGCAGGCGCATCAGTAGATATGCAACCTTTTTTTGCATCCCAATATGTTAGCCACCAAGTCTCAAGTTGTCGGATGAAGATTCCAAATCCAGTCCACACTCAATATGATAGTGTATTGTACTTTTCATTTCCAGCAATTTTGGTGGTTTATTGGTAGTTCCCATCTCATTGACGAGATTCATATTCTGAATCAGATTTGAAGAACTTCCACTGGCCGCACATGCATTGTACATCTCTTGATCCATACTAGCAAAATTTTTCAAAAATAAACTTTAAGCAAATGAGGTTCCACGCGTATGAGGACAGACGTATGAGGATTTCCATGTAACACCCCGTGTTTCGAAAGTCAAAGTCAAAGTCAAGATTGAAGTCAAAGAAGAAAAGATTGCTAATTACGATTTGTCATTCCTTGCTCAATTCCTGTTTTGACTTCTTTGACTCGTAGATAGTCTATGTAATTGGTTACGTTAGTTATATTATGTGGAGTATCTAGTTATAATCGAGGTTATTAGATAATTATCGCATAATTGATCGCTTTATCTCTTATCGCAATCGCGCTCGCAACTCGAATTACGCGTTCTGGATATTGTTTTATGTGTGTGTGTGCCTTATGTGTTACTTGTGCATGTTTATTAATGCTTTTGTTGTGGTGATTAATCGAAACGCAATCGAAACTCAATTTCAATCAAATCGCAAACGCTAAACGCAAGTAATTTAGGATGATTGTATGTTAGATATAGTAGTTGGGATTAAAAGTAATTTGAATAGGAAACTCTATCGCGTCGCAACGCTCGCAATCGCAATCGAAATGGCAAAACTCGTCGCACCGAACACTTGAATCAAGTGGCTAATCAACCAAGTAGCCAGCCGATCGACCAGCCGCTCGATCGAGCTACAACTCTATCGACAAGCCAGTCGACCGGGCTGCCAACTCAATCGACCAGCCACATTCCACCCATTTCCACTTTTGGTAAGCCTATAAATACCCTTGTCAACATCACAACTTACCACTTTTGCACACCTCTGTCCGACCAGCACTCTAACCTTACATTTTCCTCCGATTTCTCGCGATTCCGGTAAGATCTCGTCCTAAATCTTGTACTTTCTTCATCTACACGCACTCCTACACCTTTCTATCTTTTGAATCTTAACTTTTAACCGTGAAATCACTAGATTTGAGGTGTTCTAGGATGATTTCATCATGGTGTTCTTGAGAACTTCATGTTTTGTCTTCAATCCACCAAGAACAACTTAGATCTGAACGATTTCCACATGAATAAACAAAGATCTTTCATAGATCTGGACATATCCATGGTGAAAAGGATTGAAAGATGGTTTTTCAATTTTCTTTCAACTCTTTTACACTCAATGCACTCAAAACCGATAGAATCAGAGCTTGTTCTAACCTTCGACTCTTTTGTGTTAATGTGTTGGGTCAAGATCTGGATTCTATCCACGAGACCATCGATTTCGGGTTAACCAAGAATAGCCGTCTTGAACCGATTAACTGGTTTGAATTGGGTGATTCCTGTTCAATCGGGTCACTGGGGTTAAGATGGGGTTCTGTTGATTAACACGTTGTCACACCGTCTCCATAAACTACAAACTATCAAAATGACCAAGGAAGAAGACGATCAGGTCGACCAGGTCGGAGCGTCGTCCGATCGAATTACTGTCCGAATGGATTACCATCCGATCGGGTTGCCACCCGATCGGCTTGCACTTTAGGTCCCACACTTAACTCAGTTTTCAAATATTTAAAGTTTGAACGTTGTACGAATTGTTGTCCGATCGGATTACCACCCGAACGGATTACTACTTGACTATGTGACGGTTAGACTTCAACACTTAACAATTTTCAACATGTTCAGTACAAACGGATTGCCACCCGATCGGACTACCATCCGGCCGAGTGACAAACTGCTGTGAACTTGTTCTCACTGAAGTGTCCAACCAATCGGGTTATCGTCCGATCGAACGACTGTTCGATCGACTGACCTAAAAGGTAGAGATGCTTCTATGTTTTCAAAATGCTACAACGAAAACTTCAAAAGACAAGCCATCATACACAAACACATCCTTCCCAAAGGAAGTAACAATCCACTCGAAAGGTCACCCGGTCGGATGACCATCCGAGCGGACTGTCACCCGAACGACCAGCTACCCGATCGGATTGCCATCCGATCGGACTGCTGTTCGACCCACCAACACTTTGTTCCGATTTACGTGTCACTTATCGTTTATGCTATCATTCTGATCAGGCTAACTCTACTCTCTAGCGCTCCCTTCAATCCACCAATCGCTGTGAGTATACTCGATCCCGTTTTGCTTTACGCACTTTTGGGTGTTACATACGTTACTTATTCTAAATCACTCAAACACACTACGCTATACTTTAATCGCTAACCTTTTACCGCATGTTATACGTGACTTAATGAATGCTTGTTTGTTATTTTTACACATGGAATGCTGTCTACCTGCCTTAGCAACGATAGTACTATTTGTTTGGACTCAGCACCTGTTCACTCAGGGGTTGTTAAGGACAATTTGTTACATGGCTCACTGTGGTGAGTGTGTATTACGAACTGCCTTGGGCAGTCAACTCGCAGTCATTGGTATCGATAGGTTCATGTCGATAACTAACATGCCTCATTTTACACTGTGTACGTGCTGGTTATGCGTAACGATTTCGAACTCTATTATATCTATTAAACTTGTATGCTCACCTTTACACTATGTGTATTGACTTTTACTTTAACGTATGTGACAGGTGCTTAGGATGCTTATTTGCTTAGCTTGCTGTGAATTCGAGGCTAGGAAAGACCTAGATCAATAAACAATTGTCTGCAATAAAAATCTGAGTTGTCGGAACAGAACAATTTGACTAGATCTTGTCTGTAATAATTATGTTGCCTTTTATGACATGGTATGGGACGTGTTGCTTTAAATAATTGGTAAATTATAGTTGTTATGGAAACTTCTGGACAATCTGTTTCCCTCAGTGCCGTACCCCGATGATTCCGCCATCGGTTGGGGTATGACATTCCAGGCGTATGAATTTCCACGTATGAACCAGGCCAGATGTATGAATGATCACACATATGTAACCTCCAACGAATGAGCTTTTCCAAGCGTATGAAGTGAAAGTATGACCTTTCCAAACCTATGTAGCAAGCGGGTGAGCTTTCCAGGCGTATGAGGTGAGCGAATGAAGCTTATCACACGTATGAGACTTATATGCTTGAAATCTTTTAACGGATGAGGCTCATGCTCATGCGTGCGTATGAACACATGCACTCAATGATTTCTTCATACATCTGAACACCATTTTATGGAAATTTTTGCAGAATTTTGGTGTACATGGATGAATTTTTGTGTATGCTTTTGATATGTTGTACAATAGTGAAAGATGAAGGTGTAGAAGAAGAATCAGAACTTTTAACCACGAGAAGTATGAGAAATTTGCAAATTAGGTCATTTTAATCTTTTCCAATCAAATTCTTCAATATTCAAGTGAAATACAGGTAGATATTAGCCATCCTCGCTTTGATACCACTTGTAGGATCGGTTTGGACGGTTAGAAATGTGTAGAAACAAGAAAAACCGCTTTCCAAGATATATAACGGATCAAAATACATGTGGAATCCACATGTTGATCATGTATAACACTTGTTTCATAAATTCACTTTGTCATTCCAAAATTCAGCAGCATAACAGTACAAAATGAAATCCTATCAAAAGCTCCTAAGTGTCAAGTTCCAAAAGTCTTAACCCTAAGCGCATGAGCCTATCTATTCATAGGCATCTCATGAGCATGCGGCTCATGGGCATGGTTGAGTCAAGGCCTCATACGCACATATGACTCATGCGTGCGTATGAGTCGTTGCTTTACATTTTCAAACACACATGACACCATGTTATGCTACCTATACATAAAACTAGACACAACTAAGATATAGGCATTAGATATTTTATATCAACCTAGTCTTACTAGGTATACTACACTGTAAGTTGTACACTTATCGGGCATGTGTGGTTTATTTGAGAGTCTCACTTTAAAAGTCGCTGAAATATATAATTATACACTTTTCACACATCATTTATTTGTCACTTTTTGTGATTTCTAGATTTGCTTTGCCTTAAGTTCCTTTGCTAGCTTGCTTTCTATGTGTGTGTTTAGTAGGTTTAGTAATTCTTGATTTCGTGCATGCCACATACTCGTTCTCAAGGATCCCCAAATATTGTTTATTTAGAGCTCGAGCGAGAGCTTCACGAGCGCATGTCCCAGCATATGGAGCGCGTGAAAAAGATCACTGATAAAAAGGTAATCATCCTTATTCATCTTCCTACGTTCGACATGGGTAATAACCTAGACTCACCACCCAGGCGTACGATCCATCAGCTTACAGGAGGTAGTTCTCCTATCACTCGACCCGCCATTCCGAATATCCATAGTTGGAAAATCTCGTCCCATATTATAACCACCATTGCGAATACCACCCAGTTCCATGGCCTTGATGACGATCACTCGATCAAAACACAAGTCAACAACCCAAAAGATCCCCGACACCCATGGGATTTTTGCCGCCCCCTTAGGCAACATCGAGCACATCAATGAACTAAGGCTTAATATGAACTAAAAGAGCAAATGAAATAATCAATCAAAATAAAAAAAAAATTGTAAAAGAGGTAATCAAAAAGTATATTTTGCTGTCCTTCAAGAATCATTTTTTAAAAGATGAAGCTTCTTGTCATTTCTAGAAGAAAAGATGGGTATGGGCATGAAAGTCGTGGGGTATTAAGTAAGTACAATGCCGGAATTTTTTTTTGTCATGATATTGTCAAACACTCCTCAGTATTCAAACATATAAATTTAATTCCTTAACTATTTATACACGAATAGTTATAAATCGTTGTATGATACAAAGCATGACATTATTGACTAGCCTATTGGGTTTACTTTCTAAAGGAAACATTACGATTAAGTCATACGTACTTATTTAATTGTGTTAATGGTTCATATAATATACTAAGTACTCTAGTTATTTAAACCTTTTCCAAAACCGATAGAATTAGATCATCAACATTTTCCTATTAATTTTGTTCAAAATCATGCATTTGGTAACTTAATCGTCACTAAAAAATATTTTGATGGTAAGTGGTGCACTTTACAATTTCAAGCGTGTAGTTGCATGTGTGTATTTAACATACAAAACTAGAAATTGTTAAAAAAAGGGTAAATATATGATTGCATCTAACTCAGCCACGTCTCAAGGTGAGATCTATACATGTAACAAGTGAGTCGCAAAAAAGATAAATATCTTTGGGGGAGAGGAACTGCTTTAGATCGTATTCCGACCGAGGAAACCCTAGCTAAAATAGTCATTCTGATCTATTCATGTTCATGTTCTTTGTGTAGGGAAGCAATAGAGTCGACGAACCACTTATACTTATTCTCTATGTTGCATCAGTTGTTTGGGACTGATTGTCCTTTTGGTGCTCCATCACTCCAATATTTGTTTTTTCTTTCTTGCATCTACTCAAGATCCATGAAGGGATCTTTGGGTCAGCGGTAAAGAGAAACATAGTACATTCGGTGATAGTTGTATTTTGTTTTGGACCTGAAAACTTACAAATTCAATGAAGTGGTTTTTTTGCCAAGATTGTGGACATCACAAGCCTCATGGATGAAATCAAATCATTTGGATTCCTATGGGTGCGAAAGAGATCCAAACTAGAACACTTGGATTGGTTACAATGGTGTACATTTATTAAACAATATCGATGAATATTAACGTGGACCATTCTGACACCCTATGCAAATCTCATACTGCCCGTGACCATGAGAGCTTCTTGGATCATAAGGAATGCTTCTCTTAGATCGCCAATGTGTTTTGGGCGGATTGACTTTGGAGCACATGAAAACTCCAACGTGCTTCGGCAAAAAAGATTTTGTTGCATCCCCCGAAATCTTTTCATGATTGGAAACCGAAATTCCTCTTTATTAAAGCCGGTGTGATTCCGATGAAGATGACCTTCAGGGGTAGGGAAGACGTTGCAACAGAGACCATACAGACTCCTTTTTCGGAGACTTGGTACCAAGATTTGAAGGACGTTCCGTCGATTGAGCTTCCGGGGAAAGCCTTAGTTGGTGCTGGCATGAGTCTCTTCTGGAGGATGGATCGGGAAGATAAGCCGGTATACATGGAAGTGGTAAGAGTAAGATTTTGGATTTTCTTATTCTCTTTTTTTTTTTTTTTTGACTTTCTCCTATTTTCCCTTTGGTAGGTCTCTTTTTATAAGTTGTTGCGTACGAAAGAGAACACAGAAAGATGGCCACCATGCCGAAAAGGGCGGATGAGGAGCTCTGGTACCTGCAGATAATCAAGAATTTTGCCTTGCCACGGGAGGAAGATCTGTCGGCACAACCTCCGGCTGGTGCTGGTAAGTGTATTTCTGGTTTTGATTGATATTGCAATATTACTCTTTGTTGTCTTTGCGCGTGGGGTAATATTGCAATATTTTTCTTCTTTAAGTAGGTGAGCTGACTAACCTGGGCATAGGCCTTGAGAAGAAAAAGCGTGCGCCAGCCGTTAATATTGCGTTGAAAAAGACTAATACGGCGAAAGCCCAATCGTCGAAAGTCAAAAATGTCAGGGGAGAGAAGAAAGGTACGCGCCATTCCTCTGAATCTTATGTGATTATGTAGTGGTGTCTGATTCGTTGGAAGGACTTGCCCGGTAGTTGTGAAGACACCAAAGGCGGAGCCTCGGGATACTGCAGATATCCCAGTGTCTAATCCTAAAGATCCAATTGACTTAGAGTTCAGCCCTGAACCTTTGTTGAAGACAGAGACAGGGAAGAGGAAACAGGTTGAAACTGAGGCTGAGGCGCAGCCTGCCAAGAAGATACCAAGGAGGAAAATTAACAAGCGAGGCAACTTGGACGCTTTTATTACCAAACCTCCTCCAGGTGAGTGTCTTCGTCATTTTGTCTTTTCTTTGTATTAAATGTTGATATGCACTTTGCTCTTTGTAGAAAAGGAAACTCCAGCTGCTAGTATTGAGTCGTCATCTGTTGTTAATGCGGACCTCTCGCCCTCACCACCTTGTGCGCCAATCAGTAAACAGCCAGAAGGTTCCAAAGCCGTTGAAGTAGAAAAGTCTGCTGACGTTGAATCAGAGAAGGTTGCGAATCCGGAGACTACGGATGTTGATGCTACTCATCCGAAGTCTCCTGAAGTTGTGACGCGTGATCTAGAGAAGGGGAAGTCAATTCGTGAAGACCTGGTGATTACTATCCCTGCCTCTGCTACCATTCCTGCGTCGGTGAATGTTGTTAAGAGTCCTGGTGATCAAGGTTTCTCTGCGCACAGTGAGGAGAACTCCCCTATCCGCCCGGATGAAACTCAGGGGGATTATTATTACAGATGTTAATCGGAGAAAAAGGCTGATGAGATTCATGCGCCGGTGTGGAAGTTGAAAAAGGGTGATACTTTTTCCGACTGGTGTGTGTGCCGTGATTGGTTGCAAGGAAACTTTCTTCCTGGTGAGATCAAGTTTCAAGAGGGACGTCCTCACGAACAGACTTATCATGCATATCTTGAAGAAGTTGCTATCTATACGTCCACTACGCATCGTATAGTGCGTGAGTGTCGTAGTATGCACAAGGAATGGGCTGCTTTTGAGGCATCCAAGAAGAAATCTGCTGAAGATGAGGCCCGAGCTGCCCTATTGAGGGCTAAATTGGAAGCTGATTGGGCCAAGTTTGAGAGTGACCAAAAAACTGAAGAGTGGTCTTTTGCTGGTTGGAAAAGAAAAGCAGAGGCTGAAGCTGCTCTCCTTTCTAAGGAACGTAAACGTTGGAGGGAGATCTGTGAGAAGGATGATAATGAAAAAATGGGCCTCCGCAACGTCATCAATAATCTCAAAGCTGAAGTCGAAAGACTGAAGAAACAAGATGCGGATATAGAAAGGTTGAAGCAAGAAAAAGCTGATGCTGAAGCGGCGTGTGATGAAGCGCGCTCTCATCGGGAGAGGAGTGAACATAGAAAGGTACGGACTTGCGCCACCCTTGCCCTTAAGGATAAAAAGATAGACAAACTTACCTCATTATTATCTGAACAGGAACAAATTAAAGCGGAGCTTGAGTCTACCAAGAAAGACTTGCAGCTTGAATGGGTTGAAAAAGCTGACACTTCCCGCCATCTTGTTGAAATCGAAGAAAAGTTGGAAAGTTCTAAGACTGCCCGCGTGACGGCGAAGAGTCAGGTTGAACCAATGAAGAATGACATGCTATGGTTGAAAGATCACAGAATCATAAGCGTAAGTGTATCCGCTTGTGATAATATTTTGAGATGTTTATACACCCTCTTATTTGTCTTATTGCGTAGGTTGCCAATTCTGTTCTCAATCCCAATGAGTTGGATGAAACGGTTGCGCACCTACTGGTTGCTGCGCGCAATGATGGGTATGCCCAAGGGTACACAGAGTGTGCTCAACATGTTGTTAGTGCTTTAAAAGTTGATTGGGATACCAGTAGGTCTGCTACGCATGGTGTGGATACTGATGCGGCTCTTGCTGCTGCGAAGGCTCAATACAACACTCTGCAGCTTCCTGTGATGGACCTTGTTACTGTTGCGCTGCAGTCTGAAGATTTCATGACGCGACTGAGGGAAGTTTTCCTAAATAGAGAAGATGACAATAATGAAGGCCTAGAGTAGGTTTTCTTTGACTTTTGTGGTTGTATGAACAATTATTAGTTGAAATAGGTTTGGAATGTGGATCCCTGTTTGTTAATGTGCTATGGCGCAAGTAACTTTGTCGATGCTCTGCCGTGCATGTAAATGGTTTTTTGTTAAGGCGCACGGTGTGCCAGTAACTGTTATAATATATGTTTGAATTACAATATTTTGTATGAGTACAATTTCTTTGATTAGGTAAGGCGAATAAAGGTGGTATAAAGCTCATGTGTGAACGTAAGGCTGGGCCTTTGCGCGATACGTGCGATCGCATACCGTTCATGAGGCTTGTGTTAGGGTTACCATAGTGTTTTTGTGCTTACCAAAAGGAATTGCATGCACTTTGTAATAAACACAGAAATAATATAACAAACTTTGTATTGATTTTGGATAGGGGTCAGAGGCCATAGTTACAAAGTTGTTTCTTAGGATAATTAATTGAGACTTAATTTACTCATTCGAATAGTCCTGTGTCATAGATTGGTAAGTTGAAGAACTTAACAAATATGAAGGAAACTATTATATGTTTGTTGCTCTGGCGCGGCTTAACTTTTAGCTTTTTTGCTTGGCCCCTCATCCCCGCGAGTAATCTGTTTGATGTCCTTCCGCACATTTTGAAGTAAGTGGGTGAATTCGCCACTTTTTAGTGCCTTCTCGATCTCGGTGCGGAGACTTGTACAACTATTGTGGTATGGCCGATATCCTTATGGTATTCACAATACTAGTTTGGGTCCTGCCCTCGCTTGTTTTTCATTGGCGGAGGAGTTCTAAATTTCTAATCCTCTATGTTGAGTACCTCCGCCAGTGTTTTCGTGAAAGGAGTCCATTGCCGCTCACGGTTCTCCTGCTTTGCTTCTTTCTGCGCTGCTAGTTTGTTTATTGTTGCACGAGCGTCGTCGGACGAGTATGTTCCAGAGGTTGAGTCTCGCAAGTTCTTCTTGAATTTCTTTCCGCTGCTCCCACTCATGTCCTACGGACGACTGTTTGGTGGCGGTGGCCTGTTAGAGCTTAGGTTACGCTCGGTTTGCGAGTAAACTTTGGCTGCAACCATTAGTTTTTCCCAGCTTTTGGGTAAACCCTCTGTTCCTGATAGAACTTTAATCATGTCATCACACCTTACAGCGTATTTGAATTGTGCTCGTATCAGATGTTCGTGAATGTCACCAATCTCTGGCACCTCCTTGTTCGTTATGAAGTCCTCCAGGCTTTCATCATCACGCCTCTAGATATTCATTACATCGGTGGTATCTCTGATGGATCTGCGTTGCTGGCTAAAGTGGACCAAGAATTTTTCTTTTTAATCCACCCATGACGTTAACTTCCCTACCGGTAAGTTATCAACCACAATCGCGCCGCACCTGTCAAGGTTTGAACGAATAAGTGACACCACATAGGCAATGTACAACCCCCTACCAGGCCTGCGCTGGTAAATACAAAAAGATGGTCATCTGGATCTGACATCCCGTTGAATTTTCCGACGTTTGATGTTAGTTTCGCCCTTTCGAGGGGAGCTAGAGCGATTTCACTGACAAATTTCGAGTTCTCAGCTGCTTCTACCGTGCGGTAGATTAAGTTATAATCATGTTCTGCATCCGGATTATAAACCGCGCGAGGTTTATAATTTGCATGGTCCCGCTGCAGCCGGCTGAACACACTTGTATTATCACCTTCTTGATATGTTTTGTTGTATTCGTCGGTCTGGGTATCCCGCTTCTGGTAAGAACGTGGGCCTAACCAAGAAGGGATTGACTGCCTTCTACGAGAATATGGTTCATCACGGTAGTCTCAGAGTGAGTAGATTCATACCTGGTAGGAGATCTGGAATAGACTTCTGTGTCGTCTATTCTCAATGGTGCGTCATAGTGTGATGTACGTGGTGCAGACGGTGCTCGTACATGAGATGCAGATCTCCGTGATTGAGTTACAGGAGGAGCAGCCTGTGCACAGAGCTATGCATATACTGCATTTAACGCACCCTGAGATCTGACGTACCACGAGATGGGAGTTTCACCGAGAGGTAAAATTGAACTTATCGGGATCTCAGGTTATACTCCTGGAGTAACAGGATCATTCGGATGATTAACGTTGTACTGGACCTCATTATCATCAGAAGTTTCTTCCACAATCCCTTCGACGCGAGGATTGTGTGTGAAATTTGTTGGCCGAGGGCTTGATTGACGGTTTGTCGGAGTCTCTTCCATTGAAAACAGAGGTTGAAAAGTAATGAATCAAAACGAGAAGATGAGAACGGAAATTGAGAAATCGGTGGGCGCCAATGAAGAAACACTGGTTCAAATGACCGGAATTAATTGGACCAGGGGTTTAGTTCTGCATAAAAGGGTTATATCCTCTCGTTCGATTTGGGGTTTGGCTAAGCTCCTTCTTCGAATGATAACTGCAAAACGAACAACCGTTAGACTCACCATAGGGAGAATGGGGGTTCTCTCGTGACCACCCTCCGGCGTGAGAATAAGTACAGATCTCAATGAAGAAGAAGAAGTAATAGTGAAAGTGAAGTGAGAGTAACTTGAGAAATTGTACCTGACTTGTCTTATTTATAACCGGATTTGGGCGGGAAAGTTTGTTGACGGAAGAGATAACGGAAAGTATTTTCCGTAAGTGTTACTCCTCCTGCCGTTAATCTTCATCTTGATGTTTAAGCACACGGATCGTGAGTGAGATCAACGGCTAGGGAGGTGTGATATGCGTGAAGTGTTATATATTTTAGGTGTATATTTTAAGCCCTTTTACACTTTTTAGCCAAGTTTTAAATTTATAAAGCACGATATTTACTAACACTAAACACACATATGGGCAAGTGCACCTATCGTGGACGTAGTAAAGTGTTGGTAAGAACCGAGGTTGTCCAAGGACACAAGAGCTTTTAGTACCGGTTTATCCTCAATGTCTAATCAAATCAAAAGTTAGAAAAAGGTTTTTAATCTAGAAAAATAAAACTAACTAAAATGCTGGAAATAAAAATAAAAGTAAAAACAGATAGACAAGATGAATCACTTGGATCCGACTCGTGTGTAGTGTAACCTTTGATTATTTCCGCACTTTTGCACTTGTTTAAGAGATTATCTTAGTTATTGTAGTAGACCCCTCTTTTGAAGGTGACGTTACCCTCAACCCAGTAGCTTGAGTCAGCAAGGATACAATCCTAAAGGGTCGGATTATTGAAAGATAATTAATTAAGTTATTAATGCATAATGTGGTAGGCCCCTCTTTTGAAGGTGACGTTACCCTCGGCTAAGTAGTCTGAGTCAGTAGGGATACAGTCCTACGTAGCCGGGTTAAAGTTTTAATAGTAGTTTAACTTATGAGGGGATCAAAGAGTTTGGACCCCCTCCATCCAATACCGGTGGGTATTGAAGGAGGTCCTACTAAATTTGACCCAGGTCCTTTGCAGGATCTATACACTGAACAATGGCAAGACTCTTACCAAACCGTTCCCTTAACCCCCGACCAGGTAGCCAACATATCTCCATATAGACCGTGGAGATATGAATGGTGAAAATCTTTTATTTTATATAGACAGTAAAATAATGTCAAGACACCACAGACAAACGATAAGGAAGAATCACCTTCAACATAAGAAACTAGTTATTAAAGTCATTAATACATAACCAATTAAAAAGTGGGAAAAGATTAAAAATAAAAAGTATTACACTAGACACTTGTCTTCACCAAGTGATGTAAGAGACTTAGGCAAGCATGGCATTTGATTGTCAAGAATTCTTTCGATCAATCTTGGATCCCGAGACGACTCACACACTCTATGATGGACAATGGATGATGGTGGTGGATGATGGTGTTGTGATGGTGGTAGGTGGTGGGTGAAGTGTGAGAGAGCTCGTGTGCCAAGGGATGAGTTGCAAGTGATCCAAGCACTCCTATTTATAGGCTGAACATAAGCTCGGCCACGGCCCCGTGTCCATTGGGCACGGCCCCATGTCCATTGGGCACGACCCCGTGTCCATCCTCCTCTCTTTCTTCATTAATTGCAGTTTGTCTGCATTAGTTGACCACGCCCCCGTGTCCGCTGAGCACGACCCCGTGTGTAGAAGCGTATCTGTACTATCAAGATTTTCCTGGATTCTGCGAATCTTATAGTTGACCACGGCCCCGTGTCCGCTGAGCACGGCCCCGTGGTGGGCGATAGAAGCTTCTACAACTTTGTCTTTTCTGCTGACACTTGGGCACGCCCCCATGCTCACTGAGCACGGGGCGTGTTCAGTCTTCTGTTCTCTTATTTTGCTTGGGAAGATGTTGTCGGGAGGCCGGGCATGCCACGTTTGTTCCTTTTCTTGTATTTATGTTAGATTTAGCTGCCTTTTTGCTTCTTTTGTTTTTTTGAGCTCATTTAATCCTGAAAATACAAAAGGAAGACAAAAACACACTTTTTCTAACATTAGTACTAAAAAAGAGTTAGTTTTATGCCACAATTGATGTAATTTATATGTTGCATTTTGTGCACATCAAATACCCCCACACTTGAATCTTTGCTTGTCCTCAAGCAAAATTCTTTATAATGTGGCTTTTACACTCCCAAATGGAATGGGTATAAGAGAAGGTTTTTGGGCTTGTCATAGAGTGTCGGGTTTTTCAAGATTCTTTATTAAGTTTTATTTTTATTTATTTACAATCCTATTCGTCATGATTTATTAAAAACGTTTCATAAGATAAATTAGTTATTAGGGCATAACATGCCTTTTTAAAATTCCATTTATATACAAGTTCACATACCTCACGGGGGATCACTCAACACTCGGCCGAAAATGTATTTTAGTGAATCACTCGAGAGCGGCATGGAACTTACTCCTACCATAAGCTTGCCAAGCAATCAATCCTCCTCCTTTTTAACTATACACCTTTGTAAATATCAAGAGCACTTTTGGGTGAAGGGTTAGGCTTGGGCTAAAGGTGGGTGGTTGGGTTAGTGGTTAGTAAAAGGGCGAAAAGTGTAAAAAGCGTCGGTTTTCATAAGACTCGTTATTTTTCAAAACTTTTTATTTTGATGAAGCATTCCTTTCAAACAAAGTTGTTTTTGATAAACTTGTTTGTTTATTTCTTTGCCTTCATCCTCATATATTATTTTTTTCATAACGAAGTCATAAGAAAAATTGAGCTTGTTACTAAAATAAAGGGTTTAAAATGAAAAAGGGTTTAGGTGGGTAAAAAGGGTTTTTAGTTTGGGTTAAGAAATGAAAAGGTTTAGGCTCAAAGGGGTTAACTAGGGGGATTTTGGGTAGGTGGTAAATGTAAAAGAAAAATAATGGTGTAGAAATAAAAAAAAGGTTAGTCCTAATGCCTCCATCATTTACTTACTCGGGTTTAAGTTGGTAAGGACCGGGAATGTATTGTCGTGGCAAGTTCTAGAGTCGTACGAACCAAGCGGCTATTCACACAAGAAACGAAAAATGAGCATTTAGTTTAAAGATATGTATTTGTATGCTCAATAAAGGCTCAAAACTCACTTTTGTGGGAATGGGTTTTTATGTGATCAAGTATATATAATCAAATTTTAACTAAGTTTGTCATGCCGTTTCATAATTTTCTTATGTTGGTTCTTTTTATCACGACGCTATCGGTTGTAAATTTGTAAAAATATAACTTTTTAGAATTTGACATTCCCAACTTAAACCTAGACAAGTTAAGAAAAATGAAAATTTTTGAAAAAAAAATTGGGGTGATTAGCAGTTCCAATAGATTTTTGTGTAAGGCTTGTTAATTAGAACTTGCAAGATTCAAAGTTTTAGCATCCCCCCCCCCACATTTAAATTACACATTGTCCTCAATGTGTCCCAAAAATAAGTTTTTAGGTTGATTGAATGTGTAAAAAGGTGTGAAAAAGCAATTTTTATGTTACTGGGCGTCTGGACACGGCCCCGTGGTGTCCGGGCACGGCCCCGTGTTCAGGTGCCAGTAACAAAAGTTTGTAAAAAGAAACAAAAGCCTGGACACGGGGGCGTGTTCAGTGAGTACACCCCGTGTCCAGTTACCTGAACTGGGCATTTTCTGCAGATTGTGCAGCACGGGGCCGTATTGGGCGGGCACGGCCCGTGCTGAACTTGTTGTAATGAAGAAAATTTTGTCGGATGGTCCCGTTTTCGTGCATGGGGTGCTGGTGCAAGTTTCCCTTGTTATCCTTCGCCATCCCGAGTGTGTTTTATTCGTTACAACATCATCCAAACACCAAATTACTAAAACCATCATTCATTAAAACATAGAGAGAATTACATAATAATCCTAAAAAGTTAGAGTTCTAAATAAATAAGTCAAAAGAAGCACAAGAAGTTCAAACCAAGAAGTTCTAGCCTAAAATTTATTCTATTAGCAAAATTTCCGAAAAGATACTTCTCTCGGTTGGACGCGGCTTGAAGAACTTCTTCCTCCAGGAATGGGTCCCTTACACGTCGGCGAGCCACTCCTCTATCTCCCTTGGGAGAAGAAAAGCGGGCTCATCGGCATCGGGTTGAGGGGGTGCAACCTCCACCGGGACTTCTTGTAGATCTTCAAGAGGAGGCTCCGCTGGAATGTCATCCCACCCAGTAGGATTGTTGATTTCAAGTGCTAGGTTCCAATCCTCTTGAGGGAGGATTGGTTCCATGGGAGGTGTTACAAGAAAGTTTAACCTATGGTGCAAGAGGTTAATTTCTTGAAAACTGTTTTCCAGCCCTACCGTAAGATAATTTATACGGTCTATAAGGACGTCCTCCACCGAAGTCATCTCGTCAAGGGCTTCACGTAATACCATTACGTAGCGTACGAGAGTAGCTTCAATCGAAGACCTTCTTTCCCTCCGACTGTTTCTGGAATGTGCAGAAGATGTTCCACTGTTTTGACTTGACATTCTACGAAAACAAACCAAAAAGAGCTCGTTTTAATGAAACAGTACATCGGACACGGCCCCATGCTCAATGAGCACGACCTCGTGTTCACCTTTCTGCAGATTTTTGGAACAAGGAATCTTAAAGTTTTAATTATTTTTCTAGCTTATGAGGCATTTTTGAGCAGAAGTAACTTAAAACAATGTTATACAACTTATTTGTAACAAGATTCCTTGAACAAAAACCCAATAAACACCACAATAAAGCTTGGAACCATGGTGATCTCAAGCTTTAATGGAGGTGTTGAAGCAAGAAAGATGAAGAAGAAGGTATTAGATAAAAGAGGAAAGGACAAGATGGTTGTTAGAACCTTCTTTTAGAAAATACCTAGGAGGGTATGGGAGAAGATCCTCTCAAATCTCTGTCCCTAGATGGTCCAAATGTGCAGGATTCTTGGCTGCATTTATAGAAAACAACAGCATGCTGGACACGGCCCCGTGTCGGCTGGACACAGCCCCGTGTGCAGGCAGGATCCTGACACATTTTGTCCGTATTCTGACAAAAAGTCAGAAAGGAATCTTTCGGTGGACACGGGGGCGTGTTGACTGGGCACGGCCCCGTGTCGAAGGGCTGTTTATGAAGTTTGTCTATTTCTAAGGAATTTATCTGTATTGGGTGGTTCCTTACTGGATGGAACAACCTCAAAGTGCCTAAGATACCTTAATTGCTCTAGATTAAGACGAGAACGCAAGAGGTTGTCGGTGAGGGTGATTCCTATGCTAAATGTAGGTGGACAAGCCCAACCCTTTCCCGGTCTCTCGTTAAAGAAGGTGTATGCCGAATCGCTCAGGTCTATGTATGCACCGAACGAAGTCGATGGAGAGTCCTTCACGGCACAATCAGCACAGGGACGACTATCGGCCAAGTCTTCGCTAGAGTCGAAGGTATTATCGGGAACAACGAAGTTGTTTTTATTCGAATGTGATCCCAACAATTCTTCTTGGTATCGTCTTGAGATGAATTAACAAACTCCATCCTAAGTTCTTTTAACCAATTAAGAATTAGATCTTCTAATTGAAATAATTCATCAAGAAGTATTTCTCCTAGAAGGTCCGGTTGAGCGTATTCGAGGGAAAGATAGGGATTATTTTTACTTTCGCCCCTCTTAAGGCTACAGGAAAACAATGGGTCTATATAATGGGGCTTATAATTTAGAAGGTAGCATGCTAATTCTTTTTGAGAGCCACCACATATTTGACACCACGTACCATAAGAGTGCCGAAAGTAAAAAGTATCAGTATCACTAATGTTTGTGTCAGAAATTACCAAGCCTCGGGATCTTACAGTTCTGTTTTCAGTAACTAAATCTTAGGCACGGGGCGTGTTGAGTGGGCACGGCCCCGTGTTTAACTTACTGTCTGACTTAAAACAGGATTACCAGTTCCAAAGATTGGGCACGGGGCGTGTTCAGCGGGCACGACCCGTGCTGAGTTCTGCAGAAGCTGAAAAATTAAGAAAATCCTAAAAAGAAAAGAAAATTTTAGAAAAAAACGATTAGGCCGTTGATTCCTGACTTTCTTAAAATCCTTGTGTCCCCGGCAGCGGCGCCAAAAACTTGATGTGCGTGAAGTGTGTTATATATTTTAGGTGTATATTTTAAGCCCTTTTACACTTTTTAGCCAAGTTTTAAATTAATAAAGCACGATATTTACTAACAATAAACACACATATGGGCAAATGCACCCATCGTGGACGTAGTATAGTGTTGGTAAGATACCGAGGTCGTCCAAGGACACAAGAGCTTTTAGTACGGATTTTTCCTCAACGTCTAATCAAATCAAAAGTTAGAAAAAGGTTTTTAAACTAGAAAAATAAAACTAACTAAAATGCTGAAAATAAAAATAAAAGTAAAAACAGATAGACAAAATGAATCACTTGGATCCGACTCGTGTGTAGTGTAACCTTTGATTATTTCTGCACTTTTGCACTTGTTTAAGAGATTATCTTAGTTATTGTAGTAGGCCCCTCTTTTGAGGTGACGTTACCCTCAACCCAGTAGTTTGAGTCAGCAAGGATACAATCCTAAAGGGTCGCATTATTGAAAGATAATTAATTAAGTTATTAATGCATAATGTGGTAGGCCCCTCTTTTGAAGGTGACGTTACCCTCGGCTAAGTAGTCTGAGTCAGCAGGGATACAGTCCAAAGTAGCTGGGTTAAAGTTTTAATAGTAGTTATGAGGGGATCAAAGAGTTTGGACCCCCGCCATCCAATACCGGTGGGTATTGAAGGAGGTCCTACTAAATTTGACCCAGGTCCTTTGCAGGATCTATACACTGAACAATGGCAAGACTCTTACCAAACCGTTCCCTTAACCCCCGACCAGGTAGCCAACATATCTCCATATAGACCGTGGAGATATGAATGGTGAAAATCTTTTATTTTTTATAGACAGTAAAATAATGCCAAGACACCACGGACAAACGATAAGGAAGAATCACCTTCAACATAAGAAACTAGTTATTAAAGTCATTAATACATAACCAATTAAAAAGTGCGAAAAGATTAAAAATAAAAAGTATTACACTAGACATTTATCTTCACCAAGTGATGTAAGAGACTTAGGCAAACATGACCTTTGATTGTCAAGAACTCTTACGATCAATCTTCGATCCCGAGACGACTCACACACTCTATGATGGACAATGGATGATGGTGGTGGATGATGGTGTTGTGATGGTGGTGGGTGGTGGGTAAAGTGTGAGAGAGGTGGTGTGCCAAGGGATGAGTTGCAAGTGATCCAAGCACTCCTATTTATAGGCTGAACAGAAGCTCGGGCACGGCCCCGTGTCCATTGGGCACGGCCCCGTGCCCATCCTCCTCTCTTTCTTCATTAATTGCAGTTTGTCTGCATTAGTTAACCACGCCCCCGTGTCCGTTAAGCACGACCCCGTGTGCAGAAGCGTATCTGTACTATCAAGATTTGTCTGGATTCTGCGAATCTTATAGTTGACCATGGCCCCGTGTCCGCTGAGCACGGCCCCGTGGTGGGCGATAGAAGCTTCTACAACCTTGTCTTTTCTGCTGACACTTGGTCACGCCCCCATGCTCACTGAGCACGGGGCGTGTTCAGTCTTCTGTTCTCTTGTTTTGCTTGGGAAGATGCTGTCGGGAGACCGGGCATGCCACGTTTGTTCCTTTTCTTGTATTTATGTTAGATTTAGCTGCCTTTTTGCTTCTTTTGTTTTTTTGAGCTCATTTAATCCTGAAAATACA
Organism: Helianthus annuus; assembly: GCF_002127325.2. Lineage (NCBI taxonomy): Eukaryota > Viridiplantae > Streptophyta > Magnoliopsida > Asterales > Asteraceae > Helianthus > Helianthus annuus. The sequence goes on from NC_035446.2 coordinate 34,932,946, forward strand.
AAAGGAAGACAAAAACACACTTTTTCCAACATTAGTACTAAAAAAGGGTTAGTTTTATGCCACAATTGATGTAATTTATATGTTGCATTTTGTGCACATCAAGGTGCCACGTGGAAAGTGAATGTGGTTGGATCCATCTCCAAGTTAGTGCCATCATCGTGACCTTGATGAGTGTTCAGGATGATGCCACGTCATCGTTCGGTTATAACTGAATTGGTCATGCACGATAGGGCCTTCTAGATGGTTTACAGCTGTAATCCTCTAAGCCTCTGCCCCATGGTAATTCTTGTTGTAACAGAAAGGTCTTTTCTGTTTAAGTCTGGGTTGCAAATGTGCGGAGGTATTTTGCTTCCATCCTAATTGTTCGGTTGCATGAGTCTGCGCAAGGACATGCTATTGGCTTTCTCGGCGCGCTGATGTTGAGGACTGTTCTCTTTTAAGTTATCTTCTATAGAACTGGTGCGCAGCCGCGCAGGGTTCTCTTAAAAAAGGTTAACGGTGGTGAAGTTGTGGTGTGGTCCCACGCACCTGCGCAAGGTTTTTGGGACCTTATCCCTTCACCAACCAGAACAACCCTCTACTCTTCATTTCATTGTCGTACAATTGGTTTGAGGTTAGATTTTTTGGGTTTTTTTTTCTTTTTTCAAGTTCACGTTGCAACCATTGCTCTGTTCGGCTCTCTTGATTTCAATTCTGTTTTAGCATGGTTTGACAATTTTTTGTTGTTTTTGTTGTTGTTTTTCGTTCTTTTTTCTTTTCAGTGGCAGATAACTAGAAAACGAAGATAGAAAAGTTCAATGGTCAAAATTATTGATAGTGGAAGATGCAAATAACGGATTTGCTAATTTGCAAATAATGAAGAATTTGGATTTCAATTGGCTAGCTCTTAACAAGACGGCTAAGTGTATGATTAGGCTTGCTATGTTTATGTACACTATGTACAATCACTACAAGAAATTTGGTTCTTTACCAACACAAAGTATATGTGGGAAAAAGCCTATAATGTGTTGGTAGTTGTTTTTACCTACACATCAATTAAGTTTCATTATGTGTAAACCCGGTGACTATGGATATAGATCATCACCCAGACATAATTATGTGTAGTTATATAACAGGCTATACCTACACATATATGTGTGGCTAAAAGCCATTTATATGTGTGGTTAGAAGTTTAACAATTTGTTTAGAAGACATCTGTCGTGGTAATGTGACATCTGTCGTGGTAATGTGACATCTGTCATGGTAACTAATGTGACATCTGTCGTGGACTATAGTATTGACAAATGTCATCAATATATGTGTGGGTAAAAGTAATATTATGTATAAGAAAATGTGGAAGATGTGTAGATATTGATCTTAATTTGTGTAGAAAAAAAACAATGATATGTAAATATATTTTAAATTGTAGACATTAATCAAACTATATGTAGACAATAATCTTCAAATATGTACAAACAAATACAAAAGCAATAACAAGATGGAAACATGACCAAATTAAAATTAATAATTAAAATTAATGAACCATCAATCATTCAAACAACAAAATAAAAATACCAGATACAGAAATTTAAATACTAAAACAAAAATTTTCTATAAGTTACTAACGAGTTATAGAATCTACTAAAATGACTTCATTCGTCTGTTTTCAACACCCACTAATGTATCACATTGAGATTATTCTAGTGTGCTTGATGGATGAGGCATAATATTATTCTCAATCAACGCTTGTTCCATAATTGCACATTTACCTTTCACCATTTCAAGTTCTTCCACCAGCTCATCGTAAGCAGGACGCTTTGATTTTTAGCAGCACCCATTATGCTACTAGAACTATATGGATCACGTCCCCACATTGCAAACGAACAGAGCTTCTTCCAAGTACAATCTCAATAATTGACTTATCGCTCATTGATTTCACAAGATACTTATTTATTAGCTTCATCATATTTGCCTTTTAGAAAGAAAAAAAAAAGAAGAGATATACACTAAATTAATTATATACCTAATAATTGATATTTAGCGTAGAAATGAAAAAGTAAACTTAAATATTTTGCAGGCGCATCAGTAGATATGCAACCTTTTTCTGCATCCCAATGTGTTAGCCACCAAGTCTCAAGTTGTCGGATGAAGATTCCAAATCCAATCCACGCTCAATATGATAGTGTATTGTACTTTTCATTTTCAGCAATTTTGGTGGTTTATTGGTAGTTCCCATCTCGTTGACGAGGTTCATATTCAGAATCAGATTTGAAGAACTTCCACTGGCCGCACATGCATTGTACATCTCTTGATCCATACTAGCAAAATTTTTCAAAAATAAACTTTCAAGCATATGAGGTTCCACGCCTATGAGGACAGACGTATGAGGATTTCCAGGCGAATGAATTTCCACGTATGAACCAGACCAGATGTATGAATTGTAACACCCCGTGTTACCAAATGTCATAGTCAAAGTCAAAGTCAAAGTCAAGTTTGACCTCTTTGACTGTAATTAGTCTATTTTATGTTTTATTTATATTATGTGGAGTAAGTGTTGTTAATCAAAGTAATCGAACGAATCGAATGTTAATCGACGCGAAACGTTTTACGACTGTGAATAGTAGGAAGTAACGATGCGATAAAGTTAATCAATCAATAATCAAGCTAATCGAATCATCAATCGAACTCGAAACTAAAATTACGCGACTTTGGTATTATTATACGTGTGTGTGTGTGCCTTATGTGTTACCTGTTCGTGCTTACTTTATGTTATGTGTGGTGATCAATCGAATCGAAACTCGAAACTCAATCGAACTCAATCGAAATCAAATTATGATGAATGGAAACGAAAAGATAAGTGAAATATAGATGCTTGTATGTAGATATAGTAGTTGGGACTAAAAGTAATTTGAATAGGAAACTCTATCGTATTCATATCGTCTTCAATCGAAATCGAAATATCAGAAATCGTCGCAACAAATGCTCAACGCAGGCTGTTGATCGATCAGGCTCCTAGCCGATCGAACAGCCCAGCCAATCGGACGGACTGTCCGATCGAGTAGGTTGCCCGATCGGGATGCCTGGCCGATTGGCCAGCTCTTTCCCTCTTTGGAAGCCTATAAATAGGTCTGTCATTGTCATTCTTTCCACTTTTGGAAACCCTCTGACCGACCAGCTCGTGTTCTTCACTATTTCTCATATTTCTCTCAATCCCGGTAAGATTTCATCCTAAATCTTGTACTTTCTTGATATATGCACACTCCTACACCTTTCTATCTTTCAAATCTTAACTTTTAATCGTGAAATCATCAAGATCTAAGTGTTATAGGATGATGTCATCATGGGTTCTTGAAGAACTTCATGTTTTGGCCTCAATCCACCAAGAATCACTTGGATCTAGCCGATTTCCATAGAAACAAACTAAGATCTATCACAGATCCGAACATTTACATGGTGTGAAGGATTGAAAGAAGGATTTCCAACTTTCTTTCAACTCTTTTACACTCAATGCCTTCAAACCGGTAGAAACGGAGCTTGAGCCAACTCACTAATCGTTCTAAGGGTTGTGTGGTTCAAGATTCGGATTCTATCTACGAGGTTCACCGGTTTTGGGTTAAACGTTAAACTACCGTTCCGAAACGTTCACCGGCCGGACATTGGGTGATTCCTGTCCGAGCAGGGGAAACAAGTAAGAACGAAGGTGCCATGGTTCAACTCGTTGTCAAAATACCTCGATATAACGTCAAAAAATCAGAACAGCCAAGTGTTAGACGAACAGGCCGACCAGGTCAGAATGCTGACCAATCGAACAGGCTGTTCGAACGAACAGCCCAACCGATCAGACATGTCAGCCGATCAACCAGGCCAGCCGATCGGCTAGCACATGGCCCCACACTTTAACAATTTCATGAAGTCTAGTATTGAACAAAGTGCTGTTCGATCGAACTACGGGTTGGGTTGAATTACTCTTCGGATCATGAGATACTATGCTTCAATACTTAATCGGTTTTCAACTTGTTCGACGTATTGGAGTGCCACCCGATCGAACATGCTGTTCGATCAGGTGACATCCTACTGAGGACCCCTTCTGAAGTACCTAACCGATCGGTTAAGCCGGCCGATCGAACAGCCCGTTCGATCGATCGACCTGAATGGTAAGAACACTTCAATGTTCTCAAATACTACAACGAAAACTTCAAAAAGACAAGCCATCATACACAAACACATCCTACTCAAAGGAAGAAACAATCCACTCAAACAGACCAACCGATCGAGCCTACCGGCCGAAACAGGCTGTCCGAACGGACTGTCCAACCGAACGAACAACCCGTTCCATCGAACCTACAGTTCGATCGACCAGGTTGTTCGACCCATCATCACTTGTTCCCATTTAACGCGTTACTCATCGTTATGCTATCAAACTATTCAGGCTAACCCTACTCTCAAGCGCTCCCTTCAATCCATCAATCGCTGTGAGTATACTCGAACCCTTTTTGCTTTAGCACTTTTGGGTGTTACATACGTTACTTATCCAAAATCACAATCGAACACACTACTCAACTATTTAAACGCTAACCGTTCTGCATGTATTACGTGACTAAATGAATGCTTGTTGTTATGTTTACACGTGGAATGCTGTCTACCTGCCTTAACGACGTAGTACTATAGTTTGGACTCAGCACCCGTTCACACGGGGGTTGTTAAGGACATTTACTTGCATGGATTACGGTGGTAATCATGTATTGCGAACTGTCTCGGACAGTTAACCCGCAGTCATTGGTATCGATAGATCCATGTCGATAATTAACATGCTTCGTTTTCCTTTATGTACGTGCTGGTTATGCGTAAACTATTTCGAACTCTATATGCTATTATCAAACTTGTATGCTCACATTTACATTTTATGTATTGACTTTATTTCAACGTATGTGACAGGCAATTAGGATGCTTATCTACTAGGAAGGCGAGCTTAGAATAAGCGTCTAGAGCATAGTTGTCTGTAGATCTTGCAGATCGAGTCTCTAGAGGCGTTTGAACAATTATATTATTTATATTTGAATCTGAGTTGTCGGAACAGAACATTTGACTAGTTGTTATCTGTAATAATTTGTTTTACTATTTGGGATACGGTATGGGACGTATTAATTAAACTAAATAGTAATGATAGTTGTTGTGGAAATTTCTGGACAATCTGTTTCGCTCAGTGCCATGCCGCGATGATTCCGCCATCGGTTGGGGTGTGATAGATTGGTATCAGAGCCATAACTATAGGGAATTAGGCTAGACACGACCTAGTCCGGGTTGCTGTCTTAGAGACCTAGACTATAGTGAGGAACCAACAGACCAAGCTTATGTGCTATACCCAGCTATTTCTCGCTATCACTGCACTCGAATTTTCAAATAGAATCAAGCGATTTAGTCGGGACTAGGTGTGAAAACCGCAAACTCTCGACTAAATTGCTTGGTCAATGCTGATTTTATCAATTTATCAATGATTTCTTCATTAATTTCTCAAAAACGAACGAGGAGAATTGTACCAAATCAGGAGTGAAATCCATATTTTGATGAATAATCTCCTCAATTTTTACTAAAACAAGGAAGAAGTTGCTAAGCTAGGGGTGAAACCCTAAACTTGACAACTTGTTCTGATTTTTATTTCATCTCACCAAAGCCTCGACGGACTCCAATGACCTGAACTCACAAGTATGACCTAGGGAATACGTGTTGAATGCCCAAGAATCGAGGCAGCAACGCGAACCTGAAAGTCGAAAAGTGACGACAAGTCCACTGCGAATAGTCGAATCGCTTTGGGTAGTCGATGTCTAGTAGCCACAGACAATCTATTCCTCGATTTTATGTGTTTCGATTCTGAGCTCGCAACTGCCAACTCTGATAACTCGTTCATTTTATGTGTTTTAAGTGTACTTGTCTGTTCACGTGTTTTGATTTTGAAAAATTATTCGATTTTTGCTATCACTTCGATCGACACACACGCCTCGTATTGCTATTCTATCTCAAGATGCTAACAAGTCGCTGCAATTTTAGACAAAATTATGCTACGATTATGCTATACTACTCGACACGCTATACGACTATACGATGCTACTCGATATACTATTCGCGATCACTATATTCGAACGACACGCGAACTTGGAAGGATAGGTTTCTGTATTCTGACCGCATCTGTTATTAAATGCGTATGTGCTTATGTGTTTATGTGCTTCTGTGATTATGTGATTTTTGTGCTTATATGTTTATGTGATTCATGCCTTATCGTGTTCCTGAGCTTTAGTAAGTAGTAGACGTGTGAGGTAAGATTCGATTTGTTGTGTCTGAGACCTACAACAATGTCTGTTGCAGACCATGTCGTTATCTGGACACCGAACCCCTTGTTAGTGCATCACATCTGTCGACTTCGTCTTGTATCAAGTCTAGGGTTGTTTAGGTTAGATATGGCACGAAATCCTAGAAACAAGTGTTTTAATAGGTTTCGCTTATGTGTCATAGTCTTAGGTTCGCTTATATGAACAAGTTAAGAGATCCGCTTATATGAACATGATAGGTTCGCTTATACGGACATGACCGTATAAGCGAAACCTCCTCATCTATATATAGGGGTCACTCAAGCGGATCTAGTAGGTGGTGTGTGTGTGTTTTCTTCCGGTGAGCCACGAAGTGCTGCCGAAGTGCTGTCAGAACGTGTACTTGTGTTATGATCAATACAACAGCAAATTTAAGTGAATCCAACTGAAATAGCACCAAATCATTAGTTTCCGCCTCTTGATTTGGATAGGAATTCTTCTGATTGACTCAAACAGGGCCGAACACGATCCTACAAGTGGTATCAGAGCTCAGGAGGAGGAGTTCCTGCCATTTCAGCTGCATTTCATCTGTTTTTCTACACTTTCTTCAAATTTTCACACTTTTATCGGTCGAAATTGTCTCAAAATTTCACAGAGTGTGCGCAATTGAATATTAACAAACCCTGGAAAGTTTCAGACTAAAATACGGACAAAAAATGGACGAAATGACCTTCGAACTTAGTTCCGCTTTTACGGACACTTGATAGTTCCGCTTCAGTGACAGCTTAGTTTCGTTCTAAGGAACAGTTAGTTTCGCTTCAGCGTCACCTAAGTTGATAGTTCCGCTCGAAAGTACGTGATAGATCCGCTTCAAAGACGTTTTTCAGTGGTTTCGCTTATCTGGTCCGCTTATCTGGTCTGCTTATCTGGTCCGCTCAAGAGATCCGCTTGAACTGACATCAAGAAGATCCGCTTGAACAGACAACTTGTAGTTCCGATTGAAAGGTCTCGCTTTTAAGACAGTTTGAAGGTTCCGCTTGTGTGACAACATTAGAGTTTCGCTTTTAGTGACAAGTGAAGTTTCGCTTTTCTGTACAACCAAAGGAATCGCTTTTGTGAACAAGTTTGCTTAAGCTTGAAAATTTGTGATCTTTGAACCTTGAGCAATGGACAACGAATTTTATAACGCTTTTGCTAGTCCGATCTCTATTACTCAGAATGCTTTGATTGATAATGAAACCGGAACGTCTCAGAAACCACCTAAACTCATGGATATTGATGATTATAACGTGTGGTCTGAACGATTTGGAAACTGGGTCAAGGCTTATCACTTGGATGCATGGGAACACACTGAAGAACCATATATTAGACCCGTTACAAATGGTGTGCAGCAAACAATTCGAGAGATGAGTACGGAAAATAAAAAGAAATATCGAGATGAGAAATTGATGGTGAGTCTGCTTCAGCAAGCGATAAAAGAAGATATCTTGATATTGCTTCAACATGATGGAACTGCTTATTCAATCTGGACAGAATTGGAAGCAAAATTTGTTGGGAGTGATGATATGCTCAAAAATAAGATGTCTCTCATGAAGAAAGAATTCGATTTATTCCGTGGTTTGAAAACTGAAAACACCAAGCAGATAATTGACAGATATTGTAACTTGGTGAGAAATATGACAAAACTTGGAATTAAGAAAGATACTGACGAATTGATTGAAAAACTTGCAGATGCGCTACCACATGAAACATGGGGAACGTTCCTGATGATGCTGAGATCCAACAGAAAAGATTACAAGAATATGACACTGGGAGATTTCATCAAACATCTGGAAGCTCAAGAGATGGAGCAGAGGAAGATAGCCAGGATGAAGAATTACGATGGAGAACAAGACATCAGTTTATACTACAAGAGTGGTGTTCCCGGAACGACAAATCATTCTCCGAAAATCGAAACTGCTTTTAGTGTTAAAGATTCTTCTGAAAAGAAATCATCCCAGGGATCAAGCAGCACAAGATTTTCATCATTTGATCCAAATATTTCTGTAACAAAGAATGGTAGAAAACTTCAGTGCAATATTGTTCTTAGTATTGAAAATGATCAAGATTACACTGAAGAGATTGCTAAAAATCAAATGTCTTTGTTGGGAATGGTTCTTGAGTCTTATAGTAGTTTTGTGGCCGGAAAGATCAGTAATCCAATGCTCACGAAAGAGGATTACGATCAAATTGATGCTGAGGAAATGGAATTGATGGACATTAAATGGTGCATGGCTAGTGTGATGAGGCAAGCTGAGAAGTTTAAACAAATTACGGGAAGAGATGATTTCCGTGATGCAAATGTTTCAACTTTAGGCTTTGATAAATCTAAAGTTACGTGTTTTCGTTGCAGGGAAAAGGGGCATTTCAAGAGGGAGTGCAAAAACCGTGAAGCTACTGGAGCTCAGAATCCTTTTGGAAACAACGATTATCACAAAAAGGCGATTTATCATCAAGTCACACCACCAGCACAGCATCAGGCACAAACTGCTCACGAGAGAGATGTGATTGATGGGTCAAAAAGAGCATGTCTAAGCAAATATGAAAACTTTTCATGGGATAAATATATTCCAACAAACAGCAAAGTGTGTTTGGCAGAACAAGATGATGAAAAGTTGGCTGAAGGTTTCTGTTGGGATGATTTTTGCCTAGATCAAGATCTCATGGCCAAAGAGATGTCCAAAAACACTTCAAATGTTGATGCTTTCGTTGCTAATGCCTATGATTTGAAATGTGCAGAAAGAAGCAGGAAAGTCATGGAAGCTGCTGAAGCAAGACGAAGAAAGCTCGAAGAAGAGGAAGAAGAGGAAGAGAGATTAAAAGCTGAAGCTAAAGCTGAGAAAAAGAGAAGAGCTGAATTTTTACGATCAAACAGAAAAGTCAAAGAGGTTCCTGAATTTGAAGTAAAAGTTGATGCTGAACCTGTCAAAGTTCCTGAAAAATGCATGAATTGTGATTCTTTAATCAAACAGAACAATGAGTTGCTGCATAATATAAACAGATTGAAAGAATCCTATGATACAATGAACAGAGAAATCAACAAGTATACCGATTCGAGTGGTGAACAAGCTGTGGCAATGATTACACTGAAGATAGCATATCTGAGACAGCTTGATGATGCCAATTTTCATATAAAAAAATGTGCTGGTCTAGAGTTGGAGTTAGCAACACAAAAGATAGAAACTGAGAAAGTTAAGAAATTATTAGAAAGTTACTCATGTTCTACTTTTGTTGTTGGCAGGATTTATCCGGTTGTGGAGAATTTGAAGACGTTTGGAGAAGAGAAGACGTCCGAAGAAAAGAAATCTGTGACAAAAGACGAAGAAAAAGTGAAGATTTCTAGTAAGAAATCAAGTGTGGTCTACAATAGATGTCTGCCCCCGGTCGAAAATGGATATTCACCTCGAAATCCAAATTCCGAGAGAGTCGAAAAAGCAATAAACTTAGAATGGGAGTCTGGGCCATCAGATAACTTGCCAGAAAATATTGATGTCACATACACGTCATCCGACACTGATCATGAGTCAAAGTTGATAAAAAGTGTGGTCGATCAGGTGTTAGATAAAGATGACAGTGAGGAGTCAAACATGGAGTCCAAACCCGAGTCAAAGTCAGGGTCCAATGCGTCAAAGCCAACATTCAAAAAGGACAAACGGGTTTATGATAAAGAGTTTTTGCTATCAAAATCTAATTTGAATGATGAATCATTCAAAGTGGCTTATACTTTGAAAGATTCTGACAAATTATATTCTGATGATGCTTTTCCAATAAGAAGTGTCAGATTTGAAATGATTCAAAAGGTTTTCAAAATAACAGAAATTAATATTTCTGAAATAAAAGATTTACATCTTTCCGGAAAACCTAAACAATACACTTCAAGAAATCAACAAAGAATTAACAAGAAAATGGGTTACAATTGTGGTTATAGTTTCCAAAAGAAACCAAACCATAATCGTAATTTCAAAAAGAAAGGTCTTGGTTTTATTCCACCGAAAAACTATAAAAATGAAAAAATGTATAAACCAAAAACTATGTTTGTTTCAGGGAAAACATCAGAGGCTGAAAAAGAACAATCATTCAGAAAGCAGACAAATCAGGAATTCCTTGCCAAGAAGCAAGAAGAGTTGAAGAAGAATGATGTTCCAAAAAAGATTGAAAAGAGAACCTGTTTTCAGTGTAAAACTGTGGGTCATGTTGCGAAGAATTGTCCGAAGACATTCAAGCCAAAACAGGAAGTCTCTGGTAAAATGAAAGAGAAAGTCGTTGAGAAAACTGAACTTTCAACCCGAAAGTTTACTGGTTTTAAAATTCAACTTTTGAGAAAGGAGAATGTTCAAAGAGTGCTTTGGAAAGAAAAGATAATGTGCCAAATCAAAAATGGGTTGTGAAAGGTTAAGGTAATAATACTGGTGATGAATCTGATTCCACAAAATCAGAGGAGCCACGTGTTGAGAAAAAGGTTGAAAGAAAAGTTCCAACTATGAACGATGAAAATTTTCCACCTTTGCGTGCTGAAAATTTTATGAAGAAAGTTGGAAAGGTTGAAATTTCAAATCAATTTTATTCTGACAAGAAAAAATTTGATGTTGAAAAGACTTTCAATGGAAATGTGAAACACATTTTTGGCAAAATGGTCAATGGTAAGGCCAAAGGTGTTAAAGAATTTTACGCTGCCAAAAGAGGGGTTCACAAGTCCGTTGAAAGAAAAGATGAAGAAGTTGTTGTTACACCCAAGGAAGGTCAGGCTTGGGTGGATATATTTTTCAAAGAATAAAAACCTGACTTGCCGGAGATCCCAAGTTAGTAATCGTGGATCATGAATCGGCATCATTCTTTATTATGTTTGTATAATGTGTTTGAAAAGTTTTTGCAGGACTTGCCGGAACTCCCAGGTTTGTGAGCGAGGAGTAGGAATCGGCACCTTGAGAATTCAATCAACAGATGGTAATTGGTTGAAAAACAGGTTTGAAAATTTGTTTGTGCATATCTGCTTATGGTAAATCAAGGACATTAATTTGTACTTGAATATTTCCTACATGTGGTTGAAGATAATATGATGAACCACATCCCTGAACTTGTTAATTGACAAACCTACAAGTGGTAAGATCAACAAAACTTATTTTCCGGAAAAACCATTCTGATTAAAACAAACTTGAGTGTTTTGAAATCATTATGGGAAAATAGTTTGTTGTGAGGGGGAGTTCTGACTGTTTAAGCCAAACGGATGGAGAATTGAGGTGTTTCAATATCAGTTGTCATGTTCTGTATAGTTTGTTTTCAATTTTCTTTAGATGTATTTGAATTTTCGGGGGATTAAGAAATTTTAGAAAATCCAAAAACATCAGAAAATTTAAAAAAAAACCAAAAACATGATAAAACTGAAAAATGAGTTTTGGTTGCATAAAAGAGGAAATGATAGTACATCAGTGGACTATCACGACATGCTAAAGAAATGTAAAGTCAAAATGTGATAAACAATCTTACTGTGAATGTGTCAGTAGGTTTTTGCACATTTAGTAAACTGTATCGAGATATAAACCTAATTTCAAACTTGCTTATTCTGTGGGTTAACAAAACTGCTTGGATATATAGGTAACCCCTGAAATCTTGTTTGAAAGGTCCCTTATTCTGAGATACTAGGTCTTTATGCTTAGTGATATCTGGGGTATTATCTCGGGACTTCTGCCGTATGGAAATACTGACCTAGTCCCCGGATAATGCTTTCTGCAAAAAGCTTTGAAATATAAGCTCACCCTCAGCATGCTGATGAAACAATAAAATTGATAGTCGCTGCTGTTGTAATTAAAAGATCCTCTAAAGGGGACACACCGAAAGTCGAAGCCGTCATCTCTCTGCGTATACGGAAGTATCGACCTGAGCTCTCACGGCCCTCGCACATAACCTCTTTACAGATATTAGCTGTGGTATACTCACCTGTAAGACTGAATATTGGGATCTGGATACAGGAGTATATTCAAGTAGTGGGACACACGGATAAGTTTAAGTATCTAAGACACTAATTGCGTATCTTGAAACAGTTGAAATCTGTGTGAAAATTTAAGAGGACAAAACATACTGACAATCTAGGTAAATTGTTTAGAGCTTATAATGAAATAAAGCTTAACGGTGTTGATGATATGTCTCAGAAACTGATATGATCCTCTTGCACAAACTCACAAAAATATTGTCTGTAAATATTTCATTTCTGCATTGTTTCGTGTTTTTACAAGTGGTACTAGTTATTTTTTTTTGAAAATCCAAAAAGAGTTTAGTGTGTTTTAGCATAAATTTTTTTAAAATCCAAAAAGATTTTCGACAACTGGTGTTGAAAAGCTGATTTTCAAAGTTCAATGTGCTAAACATGAAGAACAATTTTGGGAGAGTGTATTTGATGTTGTTAAGTTTGTTTGAAAAGAGCCAGTAAAAGATCTTGGATGTAAAATTATTTCTGGAATTTTTTACAAAAAGTTTCTGAAGTGATTGAAAAGATTTAATCTTTGAAGAAACTTATGTTTGGGAAGAGATTGTGCAGGTATACATGTGCCAGGTGACTATTTTGTGATGGAATAGAGCCAGGTATCGATCTTGAAGATAAATTTTGAAGCTGTGAATTTCATATTTCGATCTCAGCAGATTGATAGGGGAGTCTGAAGACAAAAGTTGAGGAAGCAGTTAGAGCCAGTACTGATCCTGGAACTTGCTGTCAAGAAAGAGAAGCTTGTTAGTGATGAAGATAGAGAATGAGAATTCTTGCAGTGACAAATATTTCAGAGAAGAACGAAGACTGATCAAGACTAAAGATGGTTAAGACTTGACACTGCGACTCATCAACATCTAAGGGGGAGTATGTTAGTGTATCACATATGTCGACTTCGTCTTGTATCAAGTCTAGGGTTGTTTAGGTTAGATATGGCACGAAATCCTAGAAACAAGTCTTTTAATAGGTTTCGCTTATGTGTCATAGTCTTAGGTTCGCTTATATGAACAAGTTAAGAGATCCGCTTATATGAACATGATAGGTTCGCTTATACGGACATGACCGTATAAGCGAAACCTCCTCATCTATATATAGGGGTCATTCAAGCGGATCTAGTAGGTGGTGTGTGTGTTTTCTTCCGGTGAGCCACGAAGTGCTGCCGAAGTGCTGTCAGAACGTGTACTTGTGTTATTGATCAATACAACAGCAAATTTAAGTGAATCCAACTGAAATAGCACCAAATCATTAGTTTCCGCCTCTTGATTTGGATAGGAATTCTTCTGATCGACTCGAACAGGGCCGAACACTATCCTACACTGTCACACCCCCAAAATCCACACGCGGAGTATCACCGCTTGGAGGCGTGACATGACCAGGATCCTAACCACCAATCATATTGAACGTGTAATATAGTTAAGTATAGCGGAAGCATTTAAGTAACCCAAATATAAATGTTAACGTATGAAATATCATAAGTGTTGAAATAGCATTCACGACCCTTTGCCCACAACGACCTGCTCCTCCCTATGCAAGCTCCAAAATGTACCTAAGGTCCTGCAAGGCATGCAGCAGAGAATCAACAACTAGTTGAGCGAGTTCACAGAAAGTAAGTTCAGTAATAGAATAGTATAGCAAGCATTGCGTTCGTTTATCTAATCATGCATCGTACTAGTTCGTTCATTGTTCATGTATAGTATTGGTTCGTATCGCGGGCCATTTCGGCATGTATGCGAAGATTGGGGAAAGTTCTCAAGTATTCTAGACTATGTATATTTGTATCGCTGGCCACCCTGGCATGTGTGCGAAGTTTTAGCATGTTTAGTTCGCAGCCTTCCTGAGGCATGTGTGCGAAGATTAGTCATAATATCGCAGCCAACCCCTGGCGTGTGTGCGAAGATCAGTTCAAGTAGGTATACTAGTCTAGCTGTATCTCATCATTTACCACCCTCACCCTGAGGACACATTTCATTATGTTCCGTTAACTAGGTATGTACATATTTTTCATTCAATCCCATTCCCACCCTGGGAACCCCATGCCGTGGCTGTGTGAACTCACCTTGGGTTGCTCGGCAGATACACAAAGAGAAAGAGAGTTCTTGAACTAACAGTGGTCAACCACGTCCTAACAGGGTTATCACATAAGTCAGGTTCGCATATAGCACGTATATTGTATCACGTATAATCATGGCAAACACGCACACGTATTAGTAATCCGATAAGAATTCTAAGTGTTCGGCCCAACCATAACCCGGCCCAATGACAATAATAGCCCATAACAACATATCAGTCCAACCAGATAAGCAGTCCAATTAGCAGAGATGTAAACAAGTCTAATTATCCGGCCCAATTAGTTGGGCTCGTGTCAGTGTGCAAGTCCAAATATGTGCACGTGCATGGTCTCGACTCGAGACTAGAGATCTCGAGTCGCAACAAGGGAGATCTCGACAGATGCATATCCTTCGAGACTAGGTGGTCTCGAGTCAGGTCTCGAGTCGCAACGGGGTTACGAGTCGCAACAGCTGGTCTCGGCTCGTCATGGTCCGGTTACGAGTCGCAACGGGACTCGCAACCATGGTTTCGGCTTGTGTTGTTGTGTGAGGTTCCGCGTCGCAACAAGACTCGCAATCTCGGTTTCGACTCGCAATCCGTGTGACTAACAACTTGTAACAGTTTCCATGTTTCATGCAATCAGTTATGCCAATCAATTATCAACTTCCATAATTCAAATCAACTATCAGTTTCCAATGAAACCTACCAAGTATTATCGATCAAACAGTATCCAAGAACATTCATATTATCATCAAGAACAATAGCAATTAAATCAAACAAACATGCAATCAGATTATCAAACCAGCCGATTCTAACTAGCATGCACCCTAGCCTGTGTGTAATTACATCTGTTAATATGATCATCAATCCGTTCAAGCTATACCAACACTATCAGATCTATACATGAGCCGATTACATGAACATCATCAATCACATACAATAGCCCTAGATTATCATGCAAGAAACATCACCAAACATGAAATCATAAAACATCATGTATAAGCAACCAACCATAAATACTAACCGATTCTAGAGTGTGCACGAGGGATGATCCGATTACAAGGAACTTCGAGACTTGAGAGGGTCGGCTGCCTTGAGTTCCGATCGAGAGAGAGAGCGTTTGGTGTGTGTGTGTGTTCTTGATTGCTAAGTTTGTAAAACCAAAACCCTAGAGGTAATGTGTGTATATATACGTGTGAAAGGGAAGTGGGCCGAAACCCCACTTGGGCGATCTCATGGTCTCGAGTCCACTAAATGGACCGAGTGGGTTTTCGTGTAATCCAATACTATTCGGTTTAAGCAACAAATCACGCAATCACATAACCATGTAACACATAACATGTCATGTATTCGTTCAAGTAATATAGTTCACGTGAGCATATAACGTTACACAAGATAAGTCTAGAGTACGGGTTGTCACATTATCCCCAACTAATTGGAAATTTCGTCCCGAAATTTGGTATGCACTCACTGAGGAAGCTAGGTAAGTTCAATCGTTCACTGGTTTTTCCTGGGGTGTCACATCCTCCCCCCGTTGATCTGGAATTTCGTCCCGAAATTCCGAAGTAGTAGCTTCAGCCTCAGTAGTGGTAGCACTGGTTTCGAATAACTGGGGGTACTTTTCTGTCATTCTGTCTTCGCGTTCCCAGGTGTACTCTGGGCCACGTTTGGAGTTCCAACGAACTCGGACAAGAGGGATTCTCTTGTGTTTGAGGACCTTCACATCCCGGTCCGTGATGTCAACTGGTTTCCCCAACGAACTGCAACCGCTCGTCGATAGTGAGTTCCTTAAAAGAAGGGATGAGGGTTTCATCTGATAGGCACTTCTTTAGGTTCGATACATGAAAGACATTGTGAACTGCCCCGAGTTCAGCTGGTACGTTCAATCTATAGGCTACCCTGCCTATGCGTTCTATGATCTCGAATGGTCCGACATACCGCGGATTCAGCTTGCCCCGTTTGCCAAAACGAACTACACCCTTCCAGGGTGAAACTTTCAATAAAGCCCGGTCCCCGACCTCAAATTCTAATGGCTTTCTACGCTTGTCCGCGTAGGCTTTCTGACGGTCGCGTGCTGCCGCCATGCGTTGCCGTATCTGTGCAATCTTTTTCCGTGGCGTCCATTACAATCTCTGGACCCGTAATCTGACTATCCCCCCACCTCTGCCCAACAGAGAGGTGACCGGCATTTACGCCCGTACAATGCCTCGAATGGTGCGGCTCGTATGCTATTGTGCTCAGGTTTAATCGTGAGTTGAATGGTTCGTGCATTGCTTGCCAAAGTTCTGACGTGAATCGTGCATCGCGATCCGAAATGATGGACGTGGGCACCCCGTGCCTCGAAACAACTTCTTTAGGATAGGCGTCTGCGAGAGGGGAGAACTGGTCCGTTTCCTTTATAGGTAGGAAGTGTGCAGACTTGGTGAGTCGATCCACGATCACCCATATGGTATCGTTCTCACGCTGGGATCTAGGTAGGCCTGTAACCAAAATCCATGGAAGTTTCTTCCCATTTCCACTGAGGTATCTTAGGCTGTTGAAGTAGGCCTGCTGGTTTCCGATATTCAACCTTGACTCCCGCACAGGTCAATCATTTTCCAACGTATGTAGCGATGTGGGCCTTCACACTAGGCCACCAATAAGTAGTGCTGATGTCGTGGTACATTTTATCCGACCCTGGATGTACCGAGTAATGAGACTTGTGAGCTTCATCCATCTCAAGTTCGCGTAGACCGTCGTAAAGTGGGACCCAAATCCGGCCCGTTACATAATAGGCGCCGTCTGCCTTCTGTTCCATTTGCTGTCGTGAGCCGCGTAAGGCTTCAGCCTTGACGTTTTCGGGTTTCAGTGCTTCTATCTGAGCAGTTCGTATCTGTGCTGGAAGGCTAGACTGAATCGTAAGCTGTAGCGCTCGCACGCGCTGAGGTAGAGTGTCCTTCCGACTGAGGGCGTCTGCCACCACATTGACCTTGCCTGAATGGTACTTGATAGCGCATTCGTAGTCGTTAAGTAACTCGACCCATCGTCGTTAACGCATGCTTAAATCCTTCTGCTTAAGGATATGCTCGAGACTCCTGTGATCGGTGTAAATCGTGCACCTGGTACCGTACAGGTAGTGTCGCCATATCTTAAGCGCGAACACATCAGCTCCCAGCTCTAAATCGTGCGTCGTGTAGTTGCGTTCATGAATCTTAAGTTGACGTGAAGCGTAAGCAATAACCTTGTCGCGCTGCATTAACACACATCCAAGTCCCCGAACGGATGCATCACAATAAACCACGAAGTCGTCTGTGCCCTCTGGCAGAGAGAGGATAGGTGCACTGCGAAGTCTATCCTTCAGGTGCTGTAGTGTGATCATGGCTATCCTTAGGTGCTGAGAAGCAGTCTCCTGGGGATTTCCCCAACGGTAGGTGACACCCTTCTGTGCCAGTAGCGTAAGTGGCTGAGCAATTTTCGAGAAATCCCTGCGTAAACCGTCTGCAGTACGTGGTGCAGGCCAGTTTCTGGTTGAGTCTACCTTGGATGGATCGACACGGATCCCATCCTTGTTCACTACGTGGCCTAAGAGGTGGACTTCACGAATACTATGACGAACTTGTCTAGGTAGGGTTTGCACACCCTGTTCATAAGGTTCTTAAATACGGCAGGTGCGTTCAAAAATATCAAACCATCCATCAAAGCAAACATAAGGTATAGTAGTTAAAATAATCCATAAAACCCAATACGACTGATATTCAAACCAAACTTTGTTTGAGTAACAGAGACATAATAAAGAAAATCCCAAAACGAGTTATAAATTCAAAGATTGTTCACAGCGTCTCCTTGTCCTAACACGAAAGCTCGACCTCTTGCCTCGTTGCCATTGTTGTTGTTGTTGTTGTTCCCATTGCCCTGGTTATTGTTGTTGTTCTGATTCTGGTTCAACTGTGGGCAATCGCGCTTGTAATGACCTTCTGCCCCACACTGGAAACATCCCCGATTTCCACGCTGTGGCTGCTGCTGCTGTGGGTTCTGAGGAACTGGTGGTGGAAGTTGCTGGTTCTGGTTTGCAGGTCGTGAGCTCCTGCAATCTTTGGCTTCGTGCCCTATCTTGAAACATCTCTGGCAACGTTCCTTGCGACACCTTCCACTGTGGTGCTTGTTACACTTGTTACATAGTGGGTGTACTCCCCTGTATCCACCCTGCTCCTGACTGCCAGATGATTGCTGACTCGGATTCTGGTAGTCATTCGTTCTGCGCTGCTATGCTTGAGACTGATCGGAATCCCCATCCCATTTCCGTTTGTTGTCGCTGGGTGTAGCAGAAGTAGCAGCTGGAGTGACTGTAGCAGTAGCGTTGACACGCTTTGGCAGTTTATTCTGATTCACTGCCTGATCGGTAATGCGATGAGCGAGGCGCTGAATTTCCTGAATGTTTTCGAGGTTAGCCGACGTCACGTGGCTCTGAATCTCTGGCGCCAATCCCTTGAGATACATCTCAATGCGCTTGTATGGAGGGTCCACCATAGTTGGACACAGAACGGCCAGCTCATTCGACCGTTTCGTATACGCTTCGATCTCTGACCCAATCATTTTCAGATTATACAGCTCGTCTTCCAGCTTGTGAATGTCTTCACGCGTACAATACTCACGCTTGATGAGTTCCTTAAAGTCGTTCCAGGGTGTGGTGTTAGCAGCTGCCAACCCTAAGATTTGTACCTGGGCGTTCCACCAAGTCAATGCTATTCCTTCCAAAGTACCGGTGGCAAATTTGACCTTGCGAGCCTCAGGGCACTCGCACATTTCGAATACCGATTCTAACTTTTCAAACCAATGGAGGAGTCCCACTGCCCCCTCTGTGCCGCTGAAAGAATTTGGACGACAGTCCATGAAGTTCTTGAATGTGCAGACAGGCTGCTGCGCGTGTTGACCTATTGTGTACGAATAGGACGAAGTTAAATACTAGAGTTAATGTAGGATCTAAAGATCCTAGTGTGTGCCTATACTGCAGGATATACTACCTGCTTGAGCTGCTGCAACTGCCGCAGCAACTTGAGCTTGAACGAGAGCCTCTAGCTGGGCTTGTGTCATGTTGATTCTTCCAGACATGATCTTCATTGTAACAAGTAGCATACGTAAGAATGGTTCGCGAGTAGGGCGATGACAGAAAAGTGTAAGCACGTAGGGATTCTCATGCTATAGTATCATGTGTATCTAAACGTAATGCGAGCAAAGTTCTAAGCAGTTCTAGCAAACAGGCAATAATCATAAACCTTATTACCTAAGATGTCGAGTCTTGCACGTGGAGCGAAGCGTCGTTGTGGATCGTTGAGAGCACTGTTCTGGTTATAGTCCGGTTTTAATAAAAACGTTTTCCCATATTAAAACCAAGTTCTCTATAACCAATGGCTCTGATACCAATCTGTCACACCCCCAAAATCCACACGCGGAGTATCACCGCTTGGAGGCGTGACATGACCAGGATCCTAACCACCAATCATATTGAACGTGTAATATAGTTAAGTATAGCGGAAGCATTTAAGTAACCCAAATATAAATGTTAACGTATGAAATATCATAAGTGTTGAAATAGCATTCACGACCCTTTGCCCACAACGACCTGCTCCTCCCTATGCAAGCTCCAAAATGTACCTAAGGTCCTGCAAGGCATGCAGCAGAGAATCAACAACTAGTTGAGCGAGTTCACAGAAAGTAAGTTCAGTAATAGAATAGTATAGCAAGCATTGCGTTCGTTTATCTAATCATGCATCGTACTAGTTCGTTCATTGTTCATGTATAGTATTGGTTCGTATCGCGGGCCATTTCGGCATGTATGCGAAGATTGGGGAAAGTTCTCAAGTATTCTAGACTATGTATATTTGTATCGCTGGCCACCCTGGCATGTGTGCGAAGTTTTAGCATGTGTAGTTCGCAGCCTTCCTGAGGCATGTGTGCGAAGATTAGTCATAATATCGCAGCCAACCCCTGGCGTGTGTGCGAAGATCAGTTCAAGTAGGTATACTAGTCTAGCTGTATCTCATCATTTACCACCCTCACCCTGAGGACTCATTTCATTATGTTCCGTTAACTAGGTATGTACATATTTTTCATTCAATCCCATTCCCACCCTGGGAACCCCATGCCTTGGCTGTGTGAACTCACCTTGGGTTGCTCGGCAGATACACAAAGAGAAAGAGAGTTCTTGAACTAACAGTGGTCAACCACGTCCTAACAGGGTTATCACATAAGTCAGGTTCGCATATAGCACGTATATTGTATCACGTATAATCATGGCAAACACGCACACGTATTAGTAATCCGATAAGAATTCTAAGTGTTCGGCCCAACCATAACCCGGCCCAATGACAATAATAGCCCATAACAACATATCAGTCCAACCAGATAAGCAGTCCAATTAGCAGAGATGTAAACAAGTCTAATTATCCGGCCCAATTAGTTGGGCTCGTGTCAGTGTGCAAGTCCAATTATGTGCACGTGCATGGTCTCGACTCGAGACTAGAGATCTCGAGTCGCAACAAGGGAGATCTCGACAGATGCATATCCTTCGAGACTAGGTGGTCTCGAGTCAGGTCTCGAGTCGCAACGGGGTTACGAGTCGCAACAGCTGGTCTCGGCTCGTCATGGTCCGGTTACGAGTCGCAACGGGACTCGCAACCATGGTTTCGGCTTGTGTTGTTGTGTGAGGTTCCGCGTCGCAACAAGACTCGCAATCTCGGTTTCGACTCGCAATCCGTGTGACTAACAACTTGTAACAGTTTCCATGTTTCATGCAATCAGTTATGCCAATCAATTATCAACTGTGACAACTCGAACTTTAGACTTACTGTGATGTAACGTTACGTGCTTACGAGAACTGAATTATATGATTTTAAATGAATATTTGTTATGTGTGCATGTATGCTATGTGTTGCACGAGCCCAAATTACACGAACCGGTCACACAAGCCCTTTGGGCCACACTTTGAAATCGGACCCCATAAGGTAACCGAGTTGGGCTCGGCCCACTCCCCACTCGCAAACACTAAACCCTTTGGTAAGGGTTTGATTCTCATTGTGGTTACAATTTTCATAACACACACACACCCTACTTGCTCTCTCTCTCTCGGCTCACTTGGAACCCGACGGCAAGAACACCCCTACTCGGATCACCCTCTTCTCCTTCTTTAATCCGGTTAGTGATTATGTTATTGATTGTGTGTTATTGGTTGTTTGTTGATGATTGCTTAATACTCGAAGGATTCTTGTTAACATGCTATGAATAATAATATTACTAATCAATGATAGATAATGATCATGTAATTGGCTTGCACACGAATCGGATATATATGAATGTATCGGCTGTTATGTATTGTTTGATCGGATATGATTAGTAACCGAGATCCATGTTAGAATGTATAATTATTGATGAGTTGTTTAAGGGTTTTTCATGTTGTTCATACGAATTAAGGTTTAGAAAACCCTGTTTGATCGATAAATTCTTGAATGGTAAACTGTTAGTTGTTAATTGATTTTTGGAAACTGACAACGATAATTGATTTGCATAAATGTTGTAACTGAATTGCATGAAATCAGGAAGGCTGTTACACATTTGGTTGCGACTCGGATTGCGAGTCGGAACCCCACTCGAGACCACAACAGCACAAGCCGGAACCATGGTTGCGAGTCCCGTTGCGACTCGTAACCACACCATGAAGAGCTGAAATCACCAGTTGCGACTCGCAACCTCCTATTGCGACTCGTAATCTCCGGCTGTGACTCGTAACCGGGCCATGATGAACCGAGACCGCCTGTTGCGACTCGTAACCACCGGTTGCGACTCGAGATCGCTGGTTGCGACTCGAGACCCCCTGTGCACGTACACTGTTTTGGGCCTACACTGTCACGGGCCCAACCTTATGACTGTTATGTTATTGGACTGCTTAGGTTAATCGGGCCGACTACTTGGACTCGTTATTTGATATGAACTGCTGATATGTTTATGTGCGTTGCCATGATCATACTTGATACCATACGTGATACAAACGTGCTACATACGAACCTAACTTGCATAGTAACCATGATAGGACGTGGTTGATTCCTTACTTGTACACTTGAGCATTATACTGTCTGCCGAGCAAACCCAGGTGAGTTCACACTCCTACTAAGGCATGGGATTCCCGGGTAGTGGGAATGGGATAAAGGTTACAATTGACTAAGAACGAACATATACTTTTCCTAGACTATCACCTACCATGATCCTCGGATGTCAGGACGGTTCCGTAGGTTAGGATAACACCTACGTGGTCATATGCCATTACTGCCTCGGATGTCAGGCACGCACGTAAAACCTACGTGTACGCATTACTTACTTCTATCCTCGGTACAAAGGATACGTACGTGAAACCCACGTACACCCCCGCGTCTCCTATCCTCGGTTGTGAAGGATACGTACGTAAGACCTACGTACACCCCATACGCGCTACTGTTCTCGGAAGAAGAACAGGGATGATACGAGTAGTTGATACGAATAGTCTAGTGGTCACATAACATGGGAAGCCCCCACCTATATAACTTACTATCGGCCCAGTAGAGCCACCCTTTACTTACTGTTACGCACTTACTTACTGTGAACTCGCTCAACTAGTTTGTTGATCATTCTGTTACATGCCTTGCAGATCATTAGGTACTTGGAGCTTGCACAAGGAGGAGCCGGTCGTTGTGGACAAGGATCGTATTACTTTGATTAGATATTTATGACATTTCAGTATTTTAATTTGGGTTTATAACAATGCTTCCGCTACTTAAACAATACTTGGTTTTGAAATATCGATCATGTCAGGATGAACTACTTTATGACTTTTATTATTATTAAATGCAATGTTTGATATGATTGATGGCTTGATCCTGGTCACGTCACGCTCCCAAGCGGTGGTACTCCGCGTGTGGATTTTGGGGGTGTGACAGATTGGTATCAGAGCCATTGGTTATAGAGAACTTGGTTTTAATATGGGAAAAGTTTTTATTAAAACCGGACTATAACCAGAACAGTGCTCTCAACGATCCACAACGACGCTTCGCTCCACGTGCAAGACTCGACATCCTAGGTAATAAGGTTTATGTTTATTGCCTACTTGCTAGAATTACTTAGAACTTTGCTCGTGGTATGATTAGACTACAATGCTCACTATTTGCTATTGCTTAAGAACCCTTACGTGCTTACGCTTTTCTGTCATCGCACTATTCGCGAACTTTTCTCACCTATTTCGCCTTTGACATGAAGATCAATGGCTGGAAGAATTAACATGACACAAGCCCAGTTAGAGGCTCTTGTTCAAGCCCAAGTTGCTGCGGCAGTTGCAGCAGCTCAAGCAGGTAGTATATCCTGCAGTATAGGCACACACTAGGATCCCTAGATCCTACATTCACTCTTGTATTTAACTTCGTCCTATTCGTACACAATAGGTCAACACGCGCAGCAGCCTGTCTGCACTTTCAAGAACTTCATGGACTGTCGTCCAAACTCTTTCAGCGGCACAGAAGGAGCGGTTGGACTCCTCCACTGGTTCGAGAAGCTAGAATCAGTATTCGAGATGTGCGAGTGCCCTGAGGCCCGCAAGGTCAAGTTTGCTACTGGCACCTTGGAAGGAATCGCGCTAACCTGGTGGAACGCGCAGGTGCAGATACTTGGGTTGGCAGCTGCTAACGCCACCCCATGGAACGATTTTAAGGAACTCATCAAGCGTGAGTATTGCACGCGTGAAGATATACACAAGCTAGAAGACGAGCTGTATAATCTGAAAATGGTTGGATCAGAGATCGAAGCGTATACTAAACGGTCGAACGAGCTGGCCGTTCTGTGTCCAACTATGGTGGACCCTCCATACAAGCGCATTGAGTTGTATCTCAAGGGATTGGCGCCAGAAATTCAGAGCCACGTGACGTCGGCTAACCTCGAAAACATCCAGGAAATCCAACGCCTCGCTCATCGCATCACCGATCAGGCAGTGGAACAGAATAAACTGCCTAAGCGTGTCAGCACTACTACTACAGTCACTCCTTCAGCTACTCCCGTTACCCTCAGTGACAACAAGAGGAAATGGGAGGGGGATTCAAGCAAAGCATCAGTTTCGGTTCAGTCCCAGAATCAGCAGCGAAAGACTGACAATTATCAAAGCCCCAACCAGCAGTCGTCAGGTAGCCACAGGCAGGGTGGATATCGCGGAAATCTTCCAAAGTGCAACAACTGCAACAAACACCACAACGGTCAGTGTAACAAGGGTCGTTGTCAAAGATGCCTCAAGATGGGTCACGAGGCCAAAGACTGTAGAAGCCTTCGTCCTGCGAACCAAAATCAGCAGCAGCCTCACGCTCAGCCCAACCAGCAACAGGGCAACAAGGGATGCTACAATTGTGGTACTGAAGGCCACATCAAGAGACACTGCCCACAGCTCAACAGGAACCAGAACAACAACAACAACAATCAGGGCAATGGCAACAACAACAATGGGGGAAACAACAACGGCAATGAGGCAAGGGGCCGTGCATTCGTACTAGGTCGTGGCGACGCAGTGAACGATCCCAACGTTGTTATGGGTAAGTTTCTCCTCGACAATATTTACGTTACTGTTTTGTTTGATTCGGGTGCGGATACAAGCTATATGTCTGTGAAAATGTGTCAACTGCTAAAACGTGCACCAACACTTTTACCCACCAAACATGTAGTAGAGTTAGCTAACGGTAGAAGTCTAGAAGCCACGCACGTAGTTCAGGGTTGTAACCTTATTCTAGCTGGTCAAGCCTTTTCTATTGATCTCATTCCCATAGTTTTGGGAAGTTTCGACGTCGTGATTGGGATGGATTGGTTATCCCAACACCAAGCAGAAATCCTATGCAGCGAGAAGATTATTCGCATTCCTCGTTCTGGTCAGGAACCTCTTGAAGTTCAAGGCGACAAGAGTGGTGCTGTGGTTGGCATCATCTCATTCTTGAAGGCTCAGAAGTGTTTACGTAAAGGTCACACAGCCATTTTGGCTCTTGTATCAGACGTATCAGTAAAGGAAAAGAAATTGGAGGATATTCCAATTGTACGTGATTACCCTCAGGTGTTTCCTGAAGATTTACCTGGCTTACCGCCTCATCGTCAGGTCGAATTTCAGATCGAGCTCGCTCCAGGAGCAGCACCCATAGCTCGCGCACCATATCGTCTAGCTCCATCAGAATTGGAGGAACTGTCAAAGCAGCTACAAGAGCTCTTGGAAAAGGGTTTCATTCGTCCAAGCTCTTCGCCTTGGGGAGCTCCAGTGCTTTTCGTGAAAAAGAAAGACGGTACGTTCAGGATGTGTATAGACTACAGGGAACTGAAAAAGGTGACGGTGAAGAACCGTTATCCTCTTCCACGCATAGACGACTTATTCGACCAGTTGCAAGGGTCGTGTTACTATTCCAAGATCGACCTACGGTCAGGATATCATCAACTGAGAGTCCGCGAGGAGGACGTCTCTAAGACAGCATTCAGAACTCGCTATGGTCACTACGAGTTCATGGTTATGCCGTTCGGACTTACGAACGCACCTGCAGTATTCATGGATCTTATGAACAGGGTGTGCAAACCCTATCTCGACAAGTTCGTCATTGTATTCATCGACGACATCCTGATTTACTCCAAGAGTCAGGAGGAGCACGAGCGACACCTACGCCTTATATTGGAACTCCTTCGAAAGGAACAG
This sequence comes from Helianthus annuus, assembly GCF_002127325.2. Lineage (NCBI taxonomy): Eukaryota > Viridiplantae > Streptophyta > Magnoliopsida > Asterales > Asteraceae > Helianthus > Helianthus annuus. The sequence goes on from NC_035446.2 coordinate 34,958,996, forward strand.
TTGTACGCCAAGCTTTCAAAATGCGACTTCTGGCTTCGTGAAGTCCACTTCTTAGGCCACGTGGTAAACAAGGATGGGATTCATGTCGATCCATCCAAGGTAGATTCGATCAGGAACTGGCCTGCTCCACGAACGCCAACAGAAATACGCCAATTCTTGGGTTTGGCAGGTTACTACAGACGGTTTATCAAAGACTTTTCAAAGATCGCACAACCACTTACGCTACTGACACAGAAGGGTGTCACCTACCGTTGGGGCAACACGCAGGAAACTGCTTTTCAGTATCTAAAGGATAGGCTCTGCAGCGCACCTATTCTTTCATTGCCAGAGGGCACAGATGACTTCGTGGTATACTGTGACGCATCAATACAGGGTCTGGGTTGTGTATTGATGCAACGTGATAAAGTGATAGCCTACGCTTCTCGGCAACTCAAGGTTCATGAACGCAACTACACGACGCACGATTTAGAGCTGGGAGCTGTTGTTTTCGCGCTTAAGATATGGCGACACTACCTGTACGGTACCAGGTGCACAATTTACACCGATCACAGAAGTCTCGAGCATATCCTTAAGCAGAAGGATTTGAACATGCGTCAACGACGATGGGTCGAGTTACTTAACGACTACGAATGCGCTATCAAGTATCATCCAGGCAAAGCCAATGTTGTGGCTGATGCCCTTAGTCGAAAGGACACTTTACCGAAGCGCGTGCGAGCGCTACAGCTTACAATCCAGTCTAACCTTCCAGCACAGATACGAAATGCTCAGGTAGAAGCATTGAAGCCCGAAAACGTCAAGGCTGAAGCCTTACGCGGCTCACGACAACAAATGGAACAAAAGGAAGACGGCGCCTACTATGTAACGGGCCGGATTTGGGTCCCACTTTATGGCGGTCTACGCGAACTTGTAATGGATGAAGCTCACAAGTCTCGCTACTCGGTACATCCAGGGTCAGATAAAATGTACCACGACATCAGCACTACTTATTGGTGGCCTAGCATGAAGGCCCACATCGCTATGTACGTTGGAAAATGCTTGACCTGTGCGAGAGTCAAGGTTGAATACCAGAAACCAGCTGGTCTACTTCAGCAGCCTAAGATACCACAATGGAAATGGGAAGAAATTTCCATGGATTTTGTTACAGGCTTACCCAGATCTCAGCGTGGGAACGATACAATATGGGTCATAGTTGATCGACTCACCAAGTCTGCACATTTCCTACCGATTAAGGAAACGGACAAGTTCTCCACTCTCGCAGACGTCTATCTCAAAGAAGTTGTTTCGAGGCACGGAGTGCCCACCTCTATTATTTCGGATCGCGATGCACGATTCACGTCAGAGCTATGGCAAGCAATGCATAAATCATTCGGCTTACGATTAGACATGAGCACAGCATATCATCCTCAGACGGATGGGCAGTCTGAGCGAACGATCCAAACTCTCGAAGACATGCTTCGGGCATGCGTCATCGATTTCGGCAACGGCTGGGAAAAGCATCTCCCTTTGGTGGAGTTCTCATATAATAACAGTTACCATACCAGCATTCAAGCCGCTCCATTCGAGGCATTATACGGACGTAAATGCCGGTCACCTCTCTGTTGGGCAGAGGTGGGAGATAGTCAGATTACGGGTCCAGAAATTGTAGTGGACGCCATAGAAAAGATTGCACAGATACGACAACGCATGGCGGCAGCACGCGACCGTCAGAAAGCCTACGCAGACAAGCGTAGAAAGCCTTTGGAATTTGAGGTCGGAGACCGGGTTTTATTGAAAGTTTCACCCTGGAAGGGTGTGGTACGTTTTGGCAAACGGGGCAAACTGAATCCGCGGTACGTCGGACCATTCGAAATCTTAGAAAAGATTGGCAAGGTAGCCTACAAGTTGAACCTACCAGCTGAACTCGGAGCAGTTCACAATGTCTTTCACGTATCGAACTTAAAGAAGTGTCTATCAGATGAAAACCTCATCATTCCTTATAAGGAACTCACTATCGACGAGCGGTTGCAGTTCGTTGAGGAACCAGTTGAAATCACGGACCGGGATGTGAAGGTCCTCAAACACAAGAGAATCCCTCTTGTTCGAGTTCGTTGGAACTCCAAACGTGGCCCAGAGTACACCTGGGAACGCGAAGACAGAATGACAGAAAAGTACCCCCAGTTATTCGAAACCAATGCTACCACTACTGAGGATGAAGCTACTACTTCGGAATTTCGGGACGAAATTCCAGATCAACGGGGGGAGGATGTGACACCCCAGGAAAACCAGTGAATGCTATAACTTACCTAGCTTCCTCAGTGAGTGCATACCAAATTTCGGGACGAAATTTCCAATTAGTTGGGGATAATGTGACAACTCGAACTTTAGACTTACTGTGATGTAACGTTACGTGCTTACGAGAACTGAATTATATGATTTTAAATGAATATTTGTTATGTGTGCATGTATGCTATGTGTTGCACGAGCCCAAATTACACGAACCGGTCACACAAGCCCTTTGGGCCACACTTTGAAATCGGACCCCATAAGGTAACCGAGTTGGGCTCGGCCCACTCCCCACTCGCAAACACTAAACCCTTTAGTAAGGGTTTGATTCTCATTGTGGTTACAATTTTCATAACACACACACACCCTACTTGCTCTCTCTCTCTCGGCTCACTTGGAACCCGACGGCAAGAACACCCCTACTCGGATCACCCTCTTCTCCTTCTTTAATCCGGTTAGTGATTATGTTATTGATTGTGTGTTATTGGTTGTTTGTTGATGATTGCTTAATACTCGAAGGATTCTTGTTAACATGCTATGAATAATAATATTACTAATCAATGATAGATAATGATCATGTAATTGGCTTGCACACGAATCGGATATATATGAATGTATCGGCTGTTATGTATTGTTTGATCGGATATGATTAGTAACCGAGATCCATGTTAGAATGTATAATTATTGATGAGTTGTTTAAGGGTTATTCATGTTGTTCATACGAATTAAGGTTTAGAAAACCCTGTTTGATCGATAAATTCTTGAATGGTAAACTGTTAGTTGTTAATTGATTTTTGGAAACTGACAACGATAATTGATTTGCATAAATGTTGTAACTGAATTGCATGAAATCAGGAAGGCTGTTACACATTTGGTTGCGACTCGGATTGCGAGTCGGAACCCCACTCGAGACCACAACAGCACAAGCCGGAACCATGGTTGCGAGTCCCGTTGCGACTCGTAACCACACCATGAAGAGCTGAAATCACCAGTTGCGACTCGCAACCTCCTATTGCGACTCGTAATCTCCGGCTGTGACTCGTAACCGGGCCATGATGAACCGAGACCGCCTGTTGCGACTCGTAACCACCGGTTGCGACTCGAGATCGCTGGTTGCGACTCGAGACCCCCTGTGCACGTACACTGTTTTGGGCCTACACTGTCACGGGCCCAACCTTATGACTGTTATGTTATTGGACTGCTTAGGTTAATCGGGCCGACTACTTGGACTCGTTATTTGATATGAACTGCTGATATGTTTATGTGCGTTGCCATGATCATACTTGATACCATACGTGATACAAACGTGCTACATACGAACCTAACTTGCATAGTAACCATGATAGGACGTGGTTGATTCCTTACTTGTATACTTGAGCATTATACTGTCTGCCGAGCAAACCCAGGTGAGTTCACACTCCTACTAAGGCATGGGATTCCCGGGTAGTGGGAATGGGATAAAGGTTACAATTGACTAAGAACGAACATATACTTTTCCTAGACTATCACCTACCATGATCCTCGGATGTCAGGACGGTTCCGTAGGTTAGGATAACACCTACGTGGTCATATGCCATTACTGCCTCGGATGTCAGGCACGCACGTAAAACCTACGTGTACGCATTACTTACTTCTATCCTCGGTACAAAGGATACGTACGTGAAACCCACGTACACCCCCGCGTCTCCTATCCTCGGTTGTGAAGGATACGTACGTAAGACCTACGTACACCCCATACGCGCTACTGTTCTCGGAAGAAGAACAGGGATGATACGAGTAGTTGATACGAATAGTCTAGTGGTCACATAACATGGGAAGCCCCCACCTATATAACTTACTATCGGCCCAGTAGAGCCACCCTTTACTTACTGTTACGCACTTACTTACTGTGAACTCGCTCAACTAGTTTGTTGATCATTCTGTTACATGCCTTGCAGATCATTAGGTACTTGGAGCTTGCACAAGGAGGAGCCGGTCGTTGTGGACAAGGATCGTATTACTTTGATTAGATATTTATGACATTTCAGTATTTTAATTTGGGTTTATAACAATGCTTCCGCTACTTAAACAATACTTGGTTTTGAAATATCGATCATGTCAGGATGAACTACTTTATGACTTTTATTATTATTAAATGCAATGTTTGATATGATTGATGGCTTGATCCTGGTCACGTCACGCTCCCAAGCGGTGGTACTCCGCGTGTGGATTTTGGGGGTGTGACATCAACTTCCATAATTCAAATCAACTATCAGTTTCCAATGAAACCTACCAAGTATTATCGATCAAACAGTATCCAAGAACATTCATATTATCATCAAGAACAATAGCAATTAAATCAAACAAACATGCAATCAGATTATCAAACCAGCCGATTCTAACTAGCATGCACCCTAGCCTGTGTGTAATTACATCTGTTAATATGATCATCAATCCGTTCAAGCTATACCAACACTATCAGATCTATACATGAGCCGATTACATGAACATCATCAATCACATACAATAGCCCTAGATTATCATGCAAGAAACATCACCAAACATGAAATCATAAAACATCATGTATAAGCAACCAACCATAAATACTAACCGATTCTAGAGTGTGCACGAGGGATGATCCGATTACAAGGAACTTCGAGACTTGAGAGGGTCGGCTGCCTTGAGTTCCGATCGAGAGAGAGAGCGTTTGGTGTGTGTGTGTGTTCTTGATTGCTAAGTTTGTAAAACCAAAACCCTAGAGGTAATGTGTGTATATATACGTGTGAAAGGGAAGTGGGCCGAAACCCCACTTGGGCGATCTCATGGTCTCGAGTCCACTAAATGGACCGAGTGGGTTTTCGTGTAATCCAATACTATTCGGTTTAAGCAACAAATCACGCAATCACATAACCATGTAACACATAACATGTCATGTATTCGTTCAAGTAATATAGTTCACGTGAGCATATAACGTTACACAAGATAAGTCTAGAGTACGGGTTGTCACATACACCCCTCTTATTCGCCAAGAAAAGAGAGACAAGCGTCTCGCTGCTATCATCACCAAGCAAGTGGCAAAAGCTGTAAGCGAGGTGTATGAAAACGTCAGCAAATCGTCTGAGGAGTCGTGAACTGAAGCTCCTAAGGACGCTAACAAGACTGTTTTCTGTTTCAAACAGTTTAAGGCATGTGGACCAAAAGAGTTTACCGGAGAAGATGGCCCTACCGCCATGTTTCAATGGTTTGATTCGGTTGACGTCACTCTGCGCCAAAGCGGCTGTCCTGAAAATCTCCGTACCCTAAATGCAACCGGCGTTTTCCAGTCCCAAGCTCTAGACTGGTGGATGGCCGAGCAAAACAAACGGGGGAATGATGCAGCTTATGAGCTGACTTGGGAAGAGCTGAAAGCCATTATGATGGACGAATTCTGCCCTCCCCATGAACGCCAAAAGCTGGAGGACGAGTTTTGGAACATCAAGCAGAAGGACGGAGACAACGCTGCCTTGACTGCTCGCTTCAAGCAGCTTAGCATTATCTGTCCCGATCAAGTCAAGACGCCAGACATGGCCATCAAGAAGTACATTCGTGCTCTACCTGATTGTGTTGTCGACTTTGTTCACGCCGCCAAGACATCATCAATTGAGGAGACCTACTTGCTTGCCGCCGAGATCAATGACAAGCGGGTAAAGTCTGGTTTCTGGGATAAGCCATCCAAGTCTCTACATCAAGCTACTACTACACCAACCGCCGATGCCACCACTGCTCAACCCTCCAAGTCATCACGCCGAAAGAAGAAGCACAACAACAGCAGCTCCAGCAACAAGAACTGTGATGTCACAACACCTGTTGCCCCTCTTCAAGCCGTACCGGCTCAGCAGCAGTCGCAACACCGACCAGCTCCAGTGACCAATGCATCGCCAGCAAAGCGTGCTTACACAGGTCCCCACCCGCTCTGCCCGACATGCTCATATCATCATCCGGTGGGACTTGCCTGTCGTTTCTGCGCACACTACAACCTCTACGGTCATTTCACTGCGAACTGTCGCTATTGTCACACCCCCAAAATCCACACGCGGAGTATCACCGCTTGGGAGCGTGACTGACCAGGATCAAGCCACCAATCATATAGAACAACGTATATAGTATAAGTAAATGTCATTAAACCAAACCCATCCATATGAAAGGTGTTCAAAACATAAGTAATAGTTCAACGTTTAGCGGAAGAAAATAAGTAAAAGCCCAATCATAAATAAGTATGTAATGTCATAATGTTCAATCATAGCATTCACGATCCTTGTCCACAACGACTTGCTCCTCCCTGTGCAAGCTCCATATGTACCTAAGGTCCTGCCAGGCATGCAGCAGAGAGTCAACAACTAGTTGAGCGAGTTCACAGAAAGTAAGTTCGAAATAGCAAAATCGTATGTTCATTTAGTGGGGGCTTCCCATGTATGTATGTACTAATAGTGGGGGTTTCCCATGATTATATTTATTACTAATGGGGGCTTCCCATGTTTATCCTTACTAGACTATTGTAACCATGTGTGTTCTTCTTAATCCGAGAACAGGAATACGTACAAGGTCACGTAGGTTTTACGTGAGTGCCCTTCCCCGAGGACAGTGGTACGCGTGGGGTTTATGTAGGTTTTACGTAAGTGTCCTTCCGACCCGGAAGACAGTAGTAGGTATGAGTTTACGTTGGTTTTACGTAAGTGTCCTCCCGACCCGGGAGACAGTGGTAGATACTAGTTTACGTAGGTTTTACGTAAGTGTCCTGACTAACCTGAGGACGATGGTATATAGTCTAGCAATAGCGTAAGTACGAGTAATTATCCAATTCAAATCTTCCAACCCAATTCCCAACCCGGGAATCCCATGCCTTGGCTGTGTGAACTCACCTTGGGTTGCTCGGTATGCTAAACTATGTGCTCGCAAGAAATCAGTCAAGTCCTATAGTTATGCATGCATACACAATCAGTTAAGCTCGCATGGATTCGCATGTAATATATGTCACGAAGTGTTTTTAAGCAATCATCGTCATGTAACACATAACAGTTATTTCACGTTCATCCAATCACACTTGACAGAGTTAACATCTAACAGAACTAATGAGCTAACTGAATAAATAGAATTAACAGAGTTAATTGATTAACAGGATTAATCAACCTAGCTTAACAGGGTTGACATGCTTAGCAGAATTAACAGAAGCTCGGATCATGTATCATTACTATAATTCGGACCATAACATAACATAAGAGTTCGGACCATAACATGTCATACAAACTCGGACCATTACATTACACAAGAAACTCCAGTAGTCCCACAAAGGTCATGGGTTCGATTCCCACAAAGGGGGTTTTCCTAGATTTATTGGGTTTCCTCCTGAATTGGTGTATAGGCATTATTGCCTAGTGGAGATGGATATGATCGGGTGGTTCTGCTGGTGGCACGATGATACTCCAGTAGTCCGTCAGTGATCCAAATTTGCCGTTCAAAAAAAAATTACATTACACAAGAAACTCGGACATAGACCATCAAAGCATAACTCGAACAACATGTGCAAGCAAAACTTCGGACCAAGCATGCCTTAGATTAAAACTCGGATTAATTGATTTAGATTAAAACTCGGACTCCATCATGTAATAAGAATTCGGACAGCATCATTTAAACAAGAACTCGGATGGTATCAATTAACAAAATTCGGATGGCCTTGTCCCTTGTCAAAAGTCGGACAAGGGGACTTCCCCCTTTACAAAGTCGGACAAGGGGCTTGGCCCTTTAAAACTCGGACACCCCCCTCCCACACTTGAGAAATTCGGACCCCCTTTTACTATACAAAAGTCGGACCCTAAGCACCATGTGAAATTCGAACATCATATACTACAACAAGTTCGGATATCATGCTCCATTATTAAAAATTCGGACTACATGAAGTATAAAGGTCGGACTAGTTAACCTCACAAAAATTCGGACTCCATATCTTACAAAAGTTCGGACCTTTCACACTTCACAAAACCCTGATATAATTCTACGGACTAGAAATCATACAGTATTCAAAACCAAGTTCAATATAACAGTTACGTTTTTGGTTTTCATACGATCAGGAAAACCCTAATTCATTCATTTTGCATAGAAGAAATCAAATCAACAATTAACATCTTCATCATACCAGGCATATTAGCATCAGACAATCGATTAAACAACCAATCACAACCATTTCACAATAAATCAGAATTGATCAAAAACACAGAAACATCATATGAAAAACTAGGGTTTTTTTGCATGAATCAACAATCAATGATTAACACAAACAATCATTAAACAATTACCTTGGATTGATTCTAAATGGATTGAAAGATCAAGATTGATGCAGAAGACTTGTGCCAATGATGAAGAGGATGGTTGTAGAGAGAATTGGAGAGGAAATCTTAGGTACGTATGATGATTGTGTGAATGATTAGTGAAGGGGATTAGGGTTATGAGTTGTTAAAGTTTCACTATTAGCACTAAACACCCTTAAGTATTATCTATTACAGTTTCATCACCACATTCAAGTATTTGTCAAATCTTTCACAAGTAACACATAACCATGCACAATTACAATACGCTTTATTAAATCAAAACGTGTATAATTACAAGGCAACAAATTGTGCAAGTAAACAACTAAACAAACAGTGAACGTGCAATAAATGCGAAAGTGGAATCTCGGAAACTCGAGTTGTCACATTGACCCCAACTTGAAAGAAATTTCGTCTCGAAATTTAGCATGCAGTTACTGAGGAAGCTAGGTAAGTTGTATCGTTTACTGGTTTTCCTGGGGTGTCACATCATCCCCCCGTTGATTTGGAATTTCGTCCCGAAATTCTGCAGTAGTAGCTTCAGCCTCAGTAGTGGTTGCACAGTTTTCGAATAACTGGGGATACTTGAGTTTCATTTGGTCTTCTCGCTCCCAGGTGAACTCTGGGTCGCGACGGGAGTTCCAATGAACTCGAACAAGAGGGATTCTCGTGTTCTTGAGGACCTTAACATCCTGGTCCATGATTTCAACAGGTTCCTTGACGAACTGCAACTGCTCGTCGATAGTGAGCTCCTTCAGAGGAACTATGAGGGTCTCATCTGATAGGCATTTCTTCAGATTCGACACGTGAAAAACATTGTGAACTGCACCGAGTTCAGCTGGTAAGTTTAGTCTGTAGGCCACTTTGCCTATCCTTTCTGCGATTTCGAACGGTCCGACATACCGCGGATTGAGTTTGCCCCGTTTCCCAAAACGAACCACACCCTTCCAGGGTGAGACTTTAAGTAAAACCCGGTCCCCGACCTGAAATTCCAATGGCTTCCTACGCTTATCCGCGTAGCTTTTCTGACGGTCGCGAGCTGCCGCCATACATTGTCGTATTTGTGCAATCTTTTCCGTGGTGTCCACTATAAGTTCTGGACCCGTGATTTGACTATCCCCCACCTCTGCCCAACAGAGAGGTGACCGGCATTTACGCCCGTACAATGCCTCGAATGGAGCGGCTTGTATGCTGGTGTGATAACTGTTGTTGTATGAGAACTCTACCAAAGGGAGATGTTTTTCCCAGCTGTTGCCGAAATCGATGACACATGCCCGAAGCATGTCTTCTAGAGTTTGAATCGTGCGCTCAGACTGCCCATCCGTCTGAGGGTGATAAGCCGTGCTCATATCTAACCGAGAGCCAAAAGCCTTGTGCATTGCTTGCCATAGTTCTGATGTGAATCGTGCATCGCGATCCGAAATGATAGAGGTGGGCACCCCGTGCCTTGAGACTACTTCTTTCAAGTATATGTCTGCTAGTGTGGAAAACTTGTCTGTTTCTTTGATTGCCAGGAAATGAGCAGACTTGGTGAGTCGATCCACGATCACCCAAATAGTATCGTTCCCATGCTGAGATCTAGGTAGGCTTGTAACAAAATCCATGGAAATTTCCTCCCATTTCCACTGTGGTATCTTTGGTTGCTGAAGTAAGCCTGCTGGTTTCTGATACTCTGCCTTGACTCTTGCACATGTCAAGCACTTGCTAACATAGGTAGCGATGTGGGCCTTCATGCTAGGCCACCAATACGTAGTTCTGATGTCGTGGTACATTTTATCCGACCCTGGATGTACCGAGTATCGTGATTTGTGAGCTTCATACATCACCAGCTCACGTAAGTCGCCATAAAGTGGGACCCAAATACGCCCTGTTACATAGTAGGCGCCATCTTCCTTCTGTTCTAATCGTTGCCTTGAGCCGCGTAGGGCTTCAGCCCTGACGTTTTCCGGTTTCAATGCTTCTACCTGAGCATCTCGTATCTGTGCTGGAAGACTAGACTGAATGGTGAGTTGCAATGCTCGTACGCGCTTAGGTGTAGTGTCTTTCCGACTGAGGGCATCAGCCACAACATTGGCTTTGCCTGGATGGTACTTGATAGCGCATTCGTAATCGTTTAAAAGTTCGACCCATCTTCGTTGACGCATGTTCAAATCCTTTTGCTTAAGGATATGCTCGAGACTCCTGTGATCGGTGTAAATTGTGCACTTGGTACCGTACAGGTAGTGTCGCCATATCTTAAGCGCGAAAACAACAGCTCCCAGCTCTAAATCGTGCGTCGTATAGTTCCGTTCATGAACCTTGAGTTGACGAGAAGCGTAGGCAATAACTTTATCCCGTTGCATCAATACACACCCAAGACCCTGTATCGACGCGTCACCATAAACCACAAAATCATCCGTGCCCTCTGGCAATGAGAGAATAGGTGCGCTGCATAGTCTATCCTTCAGGTACTGTAAAGCCGTTTCTTGTGTATTACCCCAACGATAGGTAACACCTTTCTGTGTCAGTAATATAAGTGGCTGTGCGATCTTTGAGAAGTCTTTGATGAATCGTCTGTAATACCCCGCCAAACCCAAGAATTGGCGTATTTCCGTTGGCGTACGCGGTGCAGGCCAGTTCCTAATCGAATCTACCTTGGATGGATCGACATGAATCCCATCCTTGTTTACCACGTGGCCTAGAAAGTGGACTTCACGAAGCCAGAAGTCACATTTTGAAAACTTGGCGTACAATTGTTCCTTTCGAAGAAGTTCCAAGATAAGACGCAGATGCTGCTCATGTTCCTCCTGACTCTTGGAGTAGATCAGAATGTCGTCGATAAAAACTATCACAAATTTGTCTAAGTAGGGCTTGCATACCCTGTTCATTAGATCCATAAATACGGCAGGTGCGTTCGTTAACCCAAATGGCATGACAAGAAACTCGTAGTGACCGTAGCGAGTTCTAAATGTGGTTTTGGTGACGTCCTCATCCCGGACTCTCAGCTGATGATACCCTGACCTCAAGTCTATCTTGGAGTAGTAACTCGACCCTTGCAACTGGTCGAATAAGTCGTCTATACGCGGAAGAGGATAACGGTTCTTCACCGTCACCTTGTTGAGTTCCCGGTAGTCTATGCACATCCTGAAGGTATCGTCCTTCTTTTTCACGAATAACACTGGAGCTCCCCAAGGCGAAGAGCTTGGACGAATAAAGCCCTTTTCCAAGAGCTCTTGTAGCTGCTTTGACAGTTCTTCCAGTTCAGTTGGAGCCAAACGATATGGTGCTCAAGCTATGGGTGCTGCTCCTGGAGCGAGCTCGATTTGAAATTCGACCTGACGATGAGGCGGTATGTGACAACTCGAACTTTAGACTTACTGTGATGTAACGTTACGTGCTTACGAGAACTGAATTATATGATTTTAAATGAATATTTGTTATGTGTGCATGTATGCTATGTGTTGCACGAGCCCAAATTACACGAACCGGTCACACAAGCCCTTTGGGCCACACTTTGAAATCGGACCCCATAAGGTAACCGAGTTGGGCTCGGCCCACTCCCCACTCGCAAACACTAAACCCTTTGGTAAGGGTTTGATTCTCATTGTGGTTACAATTTTCATAACACACACACACCCTACTTGCTCTCTCTCTCTCGGCTCACTTGGAACCCGACGGCAAGAACACCCCTACTCGGATCACCCTCTTCTCCTTCTTTAATCCGGTTAGTGATTATGTTATTGATTGTGTGTTATTGGTTGTTTGTTGATGATTGCTTAATACTCGAAGGATTCTTGTTAACATGCTATGAATAATAATATTACTAATCAATGATAGATAATGATCATGTAATTGGCTTGCACACGAATCGGATATATATGAATGTATCGGCTGTTATGTATTGTTTGATCGGATATGATTAGTAACCGAGATCCATGTTAGAATGTATAATTATTGATGAGTTGTTTAAGGGTTATTCATGTTGTTCATACGAATTAAGGTTTAGAAAACCCTGTTTGATCGATAAATTCTTGAATGGTAAACTGTTAGTTGTTAATTGATTTTTGGAAACTGACAACGATAATTGATTTGCATAAATGTTGTAACTGAATTGCATGAAATCAGGAAGGCTGTTACACATTTGGTTGCGACTCGGATTGCGAGTCGGAACCCCACTCGAGACCACAACAGCACAAGCCGGAACCATGGTTGCGAGTCCCGTTGCGACTCGTAACCACACCATGAAGAGCTGAAATCACCAGTTGCGACTCGCAACCTCCTATTGCGACTCGTAATCTCCGGCTGTGACTCGTAACCGGGCCATGATGAACCGAGACCGCCTGTTGCGACTCGTAACCACCGGTTGCGACTCGAGATCGCTGGTTGCGACTCGAGACCCCCTGTGCACGTACACTGTTTTGGGCCTACACTGTCACGGGCCCAACCTTATGACTGTTATGTTATTGGACTGCTTAGGTTAATCGGGCCGACTACTTGGACTCGTTATTTGATATGAACTGCTGATATGTTTATGTGCGTTGCCATGATCATACTTGATACCATACGTGATACAAACGTGCTACATACGAACCTAACTTGCATAGTAACCATGATAGGACGTGGTTGATTCCTTACTTGTATACTTGAGCATTATACTGTCTGCCGAGCAAACCCAGGTGAGTTCACACTCCTACTAAGGCATGGGATTCCCGGGTAGTGGGAATGGGATAAAGGTTACAATTGACTAAGAACGAACATATACTTTTCCTAGACTATCACCTACCATGATCCTCGGATGTCAGGACGGTTCCGTAGGTTAGGATAACACCTACGTGGTCATATGCCATTACTGCCTCGGATGTCAGGCACGCACGTAAAACCTACGTGTACGCATTACTTACTTCTATCCTCGGTACAAAGGATACGTACGTGAAACCCACGTACACCCCCGCGTCTCCTATCCTCGGTTGTGAAGGATACGTACGTAAGACCTACGTACACCCCATACGCGCTACTGTTCTCGGAAGAAGAACAGGGATGATACGAGTAGTTGATACGAATAGTCTAGTGGTCACATAACATGGGAAGCCCCCACCTATATAACTTACTATCGGCCCAGTAGAGCCACCCTTTACTTACTGTTACGCACTTACTTACTGTGAACTCGCTCAACTAGTTTGTTGATCATTCTGTTACATGCCTTGCAGATCATTAGGTACTTGGAGCTTGCACAAGGAGGAGCCGGTCGTTGTGGACAAGGATCGTATTACTTTGATTAGATATTTATGACATTTCAGTATTTTAATTTGGGTTTATAACAATGCTTCCTCTACTTAAACAATACTTGGTTTTGAAATATCGATCATGTCAGGATGAACTACTTTATGACTTTTATTATTATTAAATGCAATGTTTGATATGATTGATGGCTTGATCCTGGTCACGTCACGCTCCCAAGCGGTGGTACTCCGCGTGTGGATTTTGGGGGTGTGACATCAACTTCCATAATTCAAATCAACTATCAGTTTCCAATGAAACCTACCAAGTATTATCGATCAAACAGTATCCAAGAACATTCATATTATCATCAAGAACAATAGCAATTAAATCAAACAAACATGCAATCAGATTATCAAACCAGCCGATTCTAACTAGCATGCACCCTAGCCTGTGTGTAATTACATCTGTTAATATGATCATCAATCCGTTCAAGCTATACCAACACTATCAGATCTATACATGAGCCGATTACATGAACATCATCAATCACATACAATAGCCCTAGATTATCATGCAAGAAACATCACCAAACATGAAATCATAAAACATCATGTATAAGCAACCAACCATAAATACTAACCGATTCTAGAGTGTGCACGAGGGATGATCCGATTACAAGGAACTTCGAGACTTGAGAGGGTCGGCTGCCTTGAGTTCCGATCGAGAGAGAGAGCGTTTGGTGTGTGTGTGTGTTCTTGATTGCTAAGTTTGTAAAACCAAAACCCTAGAGGTAATGTGTGTATATATACGTGTGAAAGGGAAGTGGGCCGAAACCCCACTTGGGTGATCTCATGGTCTCGAGTCCACTAAATGGACCGAGTGGGTTTTCGTGTAATCCAATACTATTCGGTTTAAGCAACAAATCACGCAATCACATAACCATGTAACACATAACATGTCATGTATTCGTTCAAGTAATATAGTTCACGTGAGCATATAACGTTACACAAGATAAGTCTAGAGTACGGGTTGTCACATACACCCCTCTTATTCGCCAAGAAAAGAGAGACAAGCGTCTCGCTGCTATCATCACCAAGCAAGTGGCAAAAGTTGTAAGCGAGGTGTATGAAAACGTCAGCAAATCGTCTGAGGAGTCGTGAACTGAAGCTCCTAAGGACGCTAACAAGACTGTTTTCTGTTTCAAACAGTTTAAGGCATGTGGACCAAAAGAGTTTACCGGAGAAGATGGCCCTACCGCCATGTTTCAATGGTTTGATTCGGTTGACGTCACTCTGCGCCAAAGCGGCTGTCCTGAAAATCTCCGTACCCTAAATGCAACCGGCGTTTTCCAGTCCCAAGCTCTAGACTGGTGGATGGCCGAGCAAAACAAACGCGGGAATGATGCAGCTTATGAGCTGACTTGGGAAGAGCTGAAAGCCATTATGATGGACGAATTCTGCCCTCCCCATGAACGCCAAAAGCTGGAGGACGAGTTTTGGAACATCAAGCAGAAGGACGGAGACAACGCTGCCTTGACTGCTCGCTTCAAGCAGCTTAGCATTATCTGTCCCGATCAAGTCAAGACGCCAGACATGGCCATCAAGAAGTACATTCGTGCTCTACCTGATTGTGTTGTCGACTTTGTTCACGCCGCCAAGACATCATCAATTGAGGAGACCTACTTGCTTGCCGCCGAGATCAATGACAAGCGGGTAAAGTCTGGTTTCTGGGATAAGCCATCCAAGTCTCTACATCAAGCTACTACTACACCAACCGCCGACGCCACCACTGCTCAACCCTCCAAGTCATCACGCCGAAAGAAGAAGCACAACAACAGCAGCTCCAGCAACAAGAACTGTGATGTCACAACACCTGTTGCCCCTCTTCAAGCCGTACCAGCTCAGCAGCAGTCGCAACACCGACCAGCTCCAGTGACCAATGCATCGCCAGCAAAGCGTGCTTACACAGGTCCCCACCCGCTCTGCCCGACATGCTCATATCATCATCCGGTGGGACTTGCCTGTCGTTTCTGCGCACACTACAACCTCTACGGTCATTTCACTGCGAACTGTCGCTATTGTCACACCCCCAAAATCCACACGCGGAGTATCACCGCTTGGGAGCGTGACTGACCAGGATCAAGCCACCAATCATATAGAACAACGTATATAGTATAAGTAAATGTCATTAAACCAAACCCATCCATATGAAAGGTGTTCAAAACATAAGTAATAGTTCAACGTTTAGCGGAAGAAAATAAGTAAAAGCCCAATCATAAATAAGTATGTAATGTCATAATGTTCAATCATAGCATTCACGATCCTTGTCCACAACGACTTGCTCCTCCCTGTGCAAGCTCCATATGTACCTAAGGTCCTGCCAGGCATGCAGCAGAGAGTCAACAACTAGTTGAGCGAGTTCACAGAAAGTAAGTTCGAAATAGCAAAATCGTATGTTCATTTAGTGGGGGCTTCCCATGTATGTATGTACTAATAGTGGGGGTTTCCCATGATTATATTTATTACTAATGGGGGCTTCCCATGTTTATCCTTACTAGACTATTGTAACCATGTGTGTTCTTCTTAATCCGAGAACAGGAATACGTACAAGGTCACGTAGGTTTTACGTGAGTGCCCTTCCCCGAGGACAGTGGTACGCGTGGGGTTTATGTAGGTTTTACGTAAGTGTCCTTCCGACCCGAAAGACAGTAGTAGGTATGAGTTTACGTAGGTTTTACGTAAGTGTCCTCCCGACCCGGGAGACAGTGGTAGATACTAGTTTACGTAGGTTTTACGTAAGTGTCCTGACTAACCTGAGGACGATGGTATATAGTCTAGCAATAGCGTAAGTACGAGTAATTATCCAATTCAAATCTTCCAACCCAATTCCCAACCCGGGAATCCCATGCCTTGGCTGTGTGAACTCACCTTGGGTTGCTCGGTATGCTAAACTATGTGCTCGCAAGAAATCAGTCAAGTCCTATAGTTATGCATGCATACACAATCAGTTAAGCTCGCATGGATTCGCATGTAATATATGTCACGAAGTGTTTTTAAGCAATCATCGTCATGTAACACATAACAGTTATTTCACGTTCATCCAATCACACTTGACAGAGTTAACATCTAACAGAACTAATGAGCTAACTGAATAAATAGAATTAACAGAGTTAATTGATTAACAGGATTAATCAACCTAGCTTAACAGGGTTGACATGCTTAGCAGAATTAACAGAAGCTCGGATCATGTATCATTACTATAATTCGGACCATAACATAACATAAGAGTTCGGACCATAACATGTCATACAAACTCGGACCATTACATTACACAAGAAACTCCAGTAGTCCCACAAAGGTCATGGGTTCGATTCCCACAAAGGGGGTTTTCCTAGATTTATTGGGTTTCCTCCTGAATTGGTGTATAGGCATTATTGCCTAGTGGAGATGGATATGATCGGGTGGTTCTGCTGGTGGCACGATGATACTCCAGTAGTCCGTCAGTGATCCAAATTTGCCGTTCAAAAAAAAATTACATTACACAAGAAACTCGGACATAGACCATCAAAGCATAACTCGAACAACATGTGCAAGCAAAACTTCGGACCAAGCATGCCTTAGATTAAAACTCGGATTAATTGATTTAGATTAAAACTCGGACTCCATCATGTAATAAGAATTCGGACAGCATCATTTAAACAAGAACTCGGATGGTATCAATTAACAAAATTCGGATGGCCTTGTCCCTTGTCAAAAGTCGGACAAGGGGACTTCCCCCTTTACAAAGTCGGACAAGGGGCTTGGCCCTTTAAAACTCGGACACCCCCCTCCCACACTTGAGAAATTCGGACCCCCTTTTACTATACAAAAGTCGGACCCTAAGCACCATGTGAAATTCGAACATCATATACTACAACAAGTTCGGATATCATGCTCCATTATTAAAAATTCGGACTACATGAAGTATAAAGGTCGGACTAGTTAACCTCACAAAAATTCGGACTCCATATCTTACAAAAGTTCGGACCTTTCACACTTCACAAAACCCTGATATAATTCTACGGACTAGAAATCATACAGTATTCAAAACCAAGTTCAATATAACAGTTACGTTTTTGGTTTTCATACGATCAGGAAAACCCTAATTCATTCATTTTGCATAGAAGAAATCAAATCAACAATTAACATCTTCATCATACCAGGCATATTAGCATCAGACAATCGATTAAACAACCAATCACAACCATTTCACAATAAATCAGAATTGATCAAAAACACAGAAACATCATATGAAAAACTAGGGTTTTTTTGCATGAATCAACAATCAATGATTAACACAAACAATCATTAAACAATTACCTTGGATTGATTCTAAATGGATTGAAAGATCAAGATTGATGCAGAAGACTTGTGCCAATGATGAAGAGGATGGTTGTAGAGAGAATTGGAGAGGAAATCTTAGGTACGTATGATGATTGTGTGAATGATTAGTGAAGGGGATTAGGGTTATGAGTTGTTAAAGTTTCACTATTAGCACTAAACACCCTTAAGTATTATCTATTACAGTTTCATCACCACATTCAAGTATTTGTCAAATCTTTCACAAGTAACACATAACCATGCACAATTACAATACGCTTTATTAAATCAAAACGTGTATAATTACAAGGCAACAAATTGTGCAAGTAAACAACTAAACAAACAGTGAACGTGCAATAAATGCGAAAGTGGAATCTCGGAAACTCGAGTTGTCACATTGACCCCAACTTGAAAGAAATTTCGTCTCGAAATTTAGCATGCAGTTACTGAGGAAGCTAGGTAAGTTGTATCGTTTACTGGTTTTCCTGGGGTGTCACATCATCCCCCCGTTGATTTGGAATTTCGTCCCGAAATTCTGCAGTAGTAGCTTCAGCCTCAGTAGTGGTTGCACAGTTTTCGAATAACTGGGGATACTTGAGTTTCATTTGGTCTTCTCGCTCCCAGGTGAACTCTGGGTCGCGACGGGAGTTCCAATGAACTCGAACAAGAGGGATTCTCGTGTTCTTGAGGACCTTAACATCCTGGTCCATGATTTCAACAGGTTCCTTGACGAACTGCAACTGCTCGTCGATAGTGAGCTCCTTCAGAGGAACTATGAGGGTCTCATCTGATAGGCATTTCTTCAGATTCGACACGTGAAAAACATTGTGAACTGCACCGAGTTCAGCTGGTAAGTTTAGTCTGTAGGCCACTTTGCCTATCCTTTCTGCGATTTCGAACGGTCCGACATACCGCGGATTGAGTTTGCCCCGTTTCCCAAAACGAACCACACCCTTCCAGGGTGAGACTTTAAGTAAAACCCGGTCCCCGACCTGAAATTCCAATGGCTTCCTACGCTTATCCGCGTAGCTTTTCTGACGGTCGCGAGCTGCCGCCATACATTGTCGTATTTGTGCAATCTTTTCCGTGGTGTCCACTATAAGTTCTGGACCCGTGATTTGACTATCCCCCACCTCTGCCCAACAGAGAGGTGACCGGCATTTACGCCCGTACAATGCCTCGAATGGAGCGGCTTGTATGCTGGTGTGATAACTGTTGTTGTATGAGAACTCTACCAAAGGGAGATGTTTTTCCCAGCTGTTGCCGAAATCGATGACACATGCCCGAAGCATGTCTTCTAGAGTTTGAATCGTGCGCTCAGACTGCCCATCCGTCTGAGGGTGATAAGCCGTGCTCATATCTAACCGAGAGCCAAAAGCCTTGTGCATTGCTTGCCATAGTTCTGATGTGAATCGTGCATCGCGATCCGAAATGATAGAGGTGGGCACCCCGTGCCTTGAGACTACTTCTTTCAAGTATATGTCTGCTAGTGTGGAAAACTTGTCTGTTTCTTTGATTGCCAGGAAATGAGCAGACTTGGTGAGTCGATCCACGATCACCCAAATAGTATCGTTCCCACGCTGAGATCTAGGTAGGCTTGTAACAAAATCCATGGAAATTTCCTCCCATTTCCACTGTGGTATCTTTGGTTGCTGAAGTAAGCCTGCTGGTTTCTGATACTCTGCCTTGACTCTTGCACATGTCAAGCACTTGCTAACATAGGTAGCGATGTGGGCCTTCATGCTAGGCCACCAATACGTAGTTCTGATGTCGTGGTACATTTTATCCGACCCTGGATGTACCGAGTATCGTGATTTGTGAGCTTCATCCATCACCAGCTCACGTAAGTCGCCATAAAGTGGGACCCAAATACGCCCTGTTACATAGTAGGCGCCATCTTCCTTCTGTTCTAATCGTTGCCTTGAGCCGCGTAGGGCTTCAGCCCTGACGTTTTCCGGTTTCAATGCTTCTACCTGAGCATCTCGTATCTGTGCTGGAAGACTAGACTGAATGGTGAGTTGCAATGCTCGTACGCGCTTAGGTGTAGTGTCTTTCCGACTGAGGGCATCAGCCACAACATTGGCTTTGCCTGGATGGTACTTGATAGCGCATTCGTAATCGTTTAAAAGTTCGACCCATCTTCGTTGACGCATGTTCAAATCCTTTTGCTTAAGGATATGCTCGAGACTCCTGTGATCGGTGTAAATTGTGCACTTGGTACCGTACAGGTAGTGTCGCCATATCTTAAGCGCGAAAACAACAGCTCCCAGCTCTAAATCGTGCGTCGTATAGTTCCGTTCATGAACCTTGAGTTGACGAGAAGCGTAGGCAATAACTTTATCCCGTTGCATCAATACACACCCAAGACCCTGTATCGACGCGTCACAATAAACCACAAAATCATCCGTGCCCTCTGGCAATGAGAGAATAGGTGCGCTGCATAGTCTATCCTTCAGGTACTGTAAAGCCGTTTCTTGTGTATTACCCCAACGATAGGTAACACCTTTCTGTGTCAGTAATATAAGTGGCTGTGCGATCTTTGAGAAGTCTTTGATGAATCGTCTGTAATACCCCGCCAAACCCAAGAATTGGCGTATTTCCGTTGGCGTACGCGGTGCAGGCCAGTTCCTAATCGAATCTACCTTGGATGGATCGACATGAATCCCATCCTTGTTTACCACGTGGCCTAGAAAGTGGACTTCACGAAGCCAGAAGTCACATTTTGAAAACTTGGCGTACAATTGTTCCTTTCGAAGAAGTTCCAAGATAAGACGCAGATGCTGCTCATGTTCCTCCTGACTCTTGGAGTAGATCAGAATGTCGTCGATAAAAACTATCACAAATTTGTCTAAGTAGGGCTTGCATACCCTGTTCATTAGATCCATAAATACGGCAGGTGCGTTCGTTAACCCAAATGGCATGACAAGAAACTCGTAGTGACCGTAGCGAGTTCTAAATGTGGTTTTGGTGACGTCCTCATCCCGGACTCTCAGCTGATGATACCCTGACCTCAAGTCTATCTTGGAGTAGTAACTCGACCCTTGCAACTGGTCGAATAAGTCGTCTATACGCGGAAGAGGATAACGGTTCTTCACCGTCACCTTGTTGAGTTCCCGGTAGTCTATGCACATCCTGAAGGTATCGTCCTTTTTTTTCACGAATAACACTGGAGCTCCCCAAGGCGAAGAGCTTGGACGAATAAAGCCCTTTTCCAAGAGCTCTTGTAGCTGCTTTGACAGTTCTTCCAGTTCAGTTGGAGCCAAACGATATGGTGCTCAAGCTATGGGTGCTGCTCCTGGAGCGAGCTCGATTTGAAATTCGACCTGACGATGAGGCGGTATGTGACAACTCGAACTTTAGACTTACTGTGATGTAACGTTACGTGCTTATGAGAACTGAATTATATGATTTTAAATGAATATTTGTTATGTGTGCATGTATGCTATGTGTTGCACGAGCCCAAATTACACGAACCGGTCACACAAGCCCTTTGGGCCACACTTTGAAATCGGACCCCATAAGGTAACCGAGTTGGGCTCGGCCCACTCCCCACTCGCAAACACTAAACCCTTTGGTAAGGGTTTGATTCTCATTGTGGTTACAATTTTCATAACACACACACACCCTACTTGCTCTCTCTCTCTCTCGGCTCACTTGGAACCCGACGGCAAGAACACCCCTACTCGGATCACCCTCTTCTCCTTCTTTAATCCGGTTAGTGATTATGTTATTGATTGTGTGTTATTGGTTGTTTGTTGATGATTGCTTAATACTCGAAGGATTCTTGTTAACATGCTATGAATAATAATATTACTAATCAATGATAGATAATGATCATGTAATTGGCTTGCACACGAATCGGATATATATGAATGTATCGGCTGTTATGTATTGTTTGATCGGATATGATTAGTAACCGAGATCCATGTTAGAATGTATAATTATTGATGAGTTGTTTAAGGGTTATTCATGTTGTTCATACGAATTAAGGTTTAGAAAACCCTGTTTGATCGATAAATTCTTGAATGGTAAACTGTTAGTTGTTAATTGATTTTTGGAAACTGACAACGATAATTGATTTGCATAAATGTTGTAACTGAATTGCATGAAATCAGGAAGGCTGTTACACATTTGGTTGCGACTCGGATTGCGAGTCGGAACCCCACTCGAGACCACAACAGCACAAGCCGGAACCATGGTTGCGAGTCCCGTTGCGACTCGTAACCACACCATGAAGAGCTGAAATCACCAGTTGCGACTCGCAACCTCCTATTGCGACTCGTAATCTCCGGCTGTGACTCGTAACCGGGCCATGATGAACCGAGACCGCCTGTTGCGACTCGTAACCACCGGTTGCGACTCGAGATCGCTGGTTGCGACTCGAGACCCCCTGTGCACGTACACTGTTTTGGGCCTACACTGTCACGGGCCCAACCTTATGACTGTTATGTTATTGGACTGCTTAGGTTAATCGGGCCGACTACTTGGACTCGTTATTTGATATGAACTGCTGATATGTTTATGTGCGTTGCCATGATCATACTTGATACCATACGTGATACAAACGTGCTACATACGAACCTAACTTGCATAGTAACCATGATAGGACGTGGTTGATTCCTTACTTGTATACTTGAGCATTATACTGTCTGCCGAGCAAACCCAGGTGAGTTCACACTCCTACTAAGGCATGGGATTCCCGGGTAGTGGGAATGGGATAAAGGTTACAATTGACTAAGAACGAACATATACTTTTCCTAGACTATCACCTACCATGATCCTCGGATGTCAGGACGGTTCCGTAGGTTAGGATAACACCTACGTGGTCATATGCCATTACTGCCTCGGATGTCAGGCACGCACGTAAAACCTACGTGTACGCATTACTTACTTCTATCCTCGGTACAAAGGATACGTACGTGAAACCCACGTACACCCCCGCGTCTCCTATCCTCGGTTGTGAAGGATACGTACGTAAGACCTACGTACACCCCATACGCGCTACTGTTCTCGGAAGAAGAACAGGGATGATACGAGTAGTTGATACGAATAGTCTAGTGGTCACATAACATGGGAAGCCCCCACCTATATAACTTACTATCGGCCCAGTAGAGCCACCCTTTACTTACTGTTACGCACTTACTTACTGTGAACTCGCTCAACTAGTTTGTTGATCATTCTGTTACATGCCTTGCAGATCATTAGGTACTTGGAGCTTGCACAAGGAGGAGCCGGTCGTTGTGGACAAGGATCGTATTACTTTGATTAGATATTTATGACATTTCAGTATTTTAATTTGGGTTTATAACAATGCTTCCTCTACTTAAACAATACTTGGTTTTGAAATATCGATCATGTCAGGATGAACTACTTTATGACTTTTATTATTATTAAATGCAATGTTTGATATGATTGATGGCTTGATCCTGGTCACGTCACGCTCCCAAGCGGTGGTACTCCGCGTGTGGATTTTGGGGGTGTGACAGATTGGTATCAGAGCCATTGGTTATAGAGAACTTGGTTTTAATATGGGAAAAGTTTTTATTAAAACCGGACTATAACCAGAACAGTGCTCTCAACGATCCACAACGACGCTTCGCTCCACGTGCAAGACTCGACATCCTAGGTAATAAGGTTTATGTTTATTGCCTACTTGCTAGAATTACTTAGAACTTTGCTCGTGGTATGATTAGACTACAATGCTCACTATTTGCTATTGCTTAAGAACCCTTACGTGCTTACGCTTTTCTGTCATCGCACTATTCGCGAACTTTTCTCACCTATTTCGCCTTTGACATGAAGATCAATGGCTGGAAGAATTAACATGACACAAGCCCAGTTAGAGGCTCTTGTTCAAGCCCAAGTTGCTGCGGCAGTTGCAGCAGCTCAAGCAGGTAGTATATCCTGCAGTATAGGCACACACTAGGATCCCTAGATCCTACATTCACTCTTGTATTTAACTTCGTCCTATTCGTACACAATAGGTCAACACGCGCAGCAGCCTGTCTGCACTTTCAAGAACTTCATGGACTGTCGTCCAAACTCTTTCAGCGGCACAGAAGGAGCGGTTGGACTCCTCCACTGGTTCGAGAAGCTAGAATCAGTATTCGAGATGTGCGAGTGCCCTGAGGCCCGCAAGGTCAAGTTTGCTACTGGCACCTTGGAAGGAATCGCGCTAACCTGGTGGAACGCGCAGGTGCAGATACTTGGGTTGGCAGCTGCTAACGCCACCCCATGGAACGATTTTAAGGAACTCATCAAGCGTGAGTATTGCACGCGTGAAGATATACACAAGCTAGAAGACGAGCTGTATAATCTGAAAATGGTTGGATCAGAGATCGAAGCGTATACTAAACGGTCGAACGAGCTGGCCGTTCTGTGTCCAACTATGGTGGACCCTCCATACAAGCGCATTGAGTTGTATCTCAAGGGATTGGCGCCAGAAATTCAGAGCCACGTGACGTCGGCTAACCTCGAAAACATCCAGGAAATCCAACGCCTCGCTCATCGCATCACCGATCAGGCAGTGGAACAGAATAAACTGCCTAAGCGTGTCAGCACTACTACTACAGTCACTCCTTCAGCTACTCCCGTTACCCTCAGTGACAACAAGAGGAAATGGGAGGGGGATTCAAGCAAAGCATCAGTTTCGGTTCAGTCCCAGAATCAGCAGCGAAAGACTGACAATTATCAAAGCCCCAACCAGCAGTCGTCAGGTAGCCACAGGCAGGGTGGATATCGCGGAAATCTTCCAAAGTGCAACAACTGCAACAAACACCACAACGGTCAGTGTAACAAGGGTCGTTGTCAAAGATGCCTCAAGATGGGTCACGAGGCCAAAGACTGTAGAAGCCTTCGTCCTGCGAACCAAAATCAGCAGCAGCCTCACGCTCAGCCCAACCAGCAACAGGGCAACAAGGGATGCTACAATTGTGGTGCTGAAGGCCACATCAAGAGACACTGCCCACAGCTCAACAGGAACCAGAACAACAACAACAACAATCAGGGCAATGGCAACAACAACAATGGGGGAAACAACAACGGCAATGAGGCAAGGGGCCGTGCATTCGTACTAGGTCGTGGCGACGCAGTGAACGATCCCAACGTTGTTATGGGTAAGTTTCTCCTCGACAATATTTACGTTACTGTTTTGTTTGATTCGGGTGCGGATACAAGCTATATGTCTGTGAAAATGTGTCAACTGCTAAAACGTGCACCAACACTTTTACCCACCAAACATGTAGTAGAGTTAGCTAACGGTAGAAGTCTAGAAGCCACGCACGTAGTTCAGGGTTGTAACCTTATTCTAGCTGGTCAAGCCTTTTCTATTGATCTCATTCCCATAGTTTTGGGAAGTTTCGACGTCGTGATTGGGATGGATTGGTTATCCCAACACCAAGCAGAAATCCTATGCAGCGAGAAGATTATTCGCATTCCTCGTTCTGGTCAGGAACCTCTTGAAGTTCAAGGCGACAAGAGTGGTGCTGTGGTTGGCATCATCTCATTCTTGAAGGCTCAGAAGTGTTTACGTAAAGGTCACACAGCCATTTTGGCTCTTGTATCAGACGCATCAGTAAAGGAAAAGAAATTGGAGGATATTCCAATTGTACGTGATTACCCTCAGGTGTTTCCTGAAGATTTACCTGGCTTACCGCCTCATCGTCAGGTCGAATTTCAGATCGAGCTCGCTCCAGGAGCAGCACCCATAGCTCGCGCACCATATCGTCTAGCTCCATCAGAATTGGAGGAACTGTCAAAGCAGCTACAAGAGCTCTTGGAAAAGGGTTTCATTCGTCCAAGCTCTTCGCCTTGGGGAGCTCCAGTGCTTTTCGTGAAAAAGAAAGACGGTACGTTCAGGATGTGTATAGACTACAGGGAACTGAACAAGGTGACGGTGAAGAACCGTTATCCTCTTCCACGCATAGACGACTTATTCGACCAGTTGCAAGGGTCGTGTTACTATTCCAAGATCGACCTACGGTCAGGATATCATCAACTGAGAGTCCGCGAGGAGGACGTCTCTAAGACAGCATTCAGAACTCGCTATGGTCACTACGAGTTCATGGTTATGCCGTTCGGACTTACGAACGCACCTGCAGTATTCATGGATCTTATGAACAGGGTGTGCAAACCCTATCTCGACAAGTTCGTCATTGTATTCATCGACGACATCCTGATTTACTCCAAGAGTCAGGAGGAGCACGAGCGACACCTACGCCTTATATTGGAACTCCTTCGAAAGGAACAGTTGTACGCCAAGCTTTCAAAATGCGACTTCTGGCTTCGTGAAGTCCACTTCTTAGGCCACGTGGTAAACAAGGATGGGATTCATGTCGATCCATCCAAGGTAGATTCGATCAGGAACTGGCCTGCTCCACGAACGCCAACAGAAATACGCCAATTCTTGGGTTTGGCAGGTTACTACAGACGATTTATCAAAGACTTTTCAAAGATCGCACAACCACTTACGCTACTGACACAGAAGGGTGTCACCTACCGTTGGGGCAACACGCAGGAAACTGCTTTTCAGTATCTAAAGGATAGGCTCTGCAGCGCACCTATTCTTTCATTGCCAGAGGGCACAGATGACTTCGTGGTATACTGTGACGCATCAATACAGGGTCTGGGTTGTGTATTGATGCAACGTGATAAAGTGATAGCCTACGCTTCTCGGCAACTCAAGGTTCATGAACGCAACTACACGACGCACGATTTAGAGCTGGGAGCTGTTGTTTTCGCGCTTAAGATATGGCGACACTACCTGTACGGTACCAGGTGCACGATTTACACCGATCACAGAAGTCTTGAGCATATCCTTAAGCAGAAGGATTTGAACATGCGTCAACGACGATGGGTCGAGTTACTTAACGACTACGAATGCGCTATCAAGTATCATCCAGGCAAAGCCAATGTTGTGGCTGATGCCCTTAGTCGAAAGGACACTTTACCGAAGCGCGTGCGAGCGCTACAGCTTACAATCCAGTCTAACCTTCCAGCACAGATACGAAATGCTCAGGTAGAAGCATTGAAGCCCGAAAACGTCAAGGCTGAAGCCTTACGCGGCTCACGACAACAAATGGAACAAAAGGAAGACGGCGCCTACTATGTAACGGGCCGGATTTGGGTCCCACTTTATGGCGGTCTACGCGAACTTGTAATGGATGAAGCTCACAAGTCTCGCTACTCGGTACATCCAGGGTCAGATAAAATGTACCACGACATCAGCACTACTTATTGGTGGCCTAGCATGAAGGCCCACATCGCTATGTACGTTGGAAAATGCTTGACCTGTGCGAGAGTCAAGGTTGAATACCAGAAACCAGCTGGTCTACTTCAGCAGCCTAAGATACCACAATGGAAATGGGAAGAAATTTCCATGGATTTTGTTACAGGCTTACCCAGATCTCAGCGTGGGAACGATACAATATGGGTCATAGTTGATCGACTCACCAAGTCTGCACATTTCCTACCGATTAAGGAAACGGACAAGTTCTCCACTCTCGCAGACGTCTATCTCAAAGAAGTTGTTTCGAGGCACGGAGTGCCCACCTCTATTATTTCGGATCGCGATGCACGATTCACGTCAGAGCTATGGCAAGCAATGCATAAATCATTCGGCTCACGATTAGACATGAGCACAGCATATCATCCTCAGACGGATGGGCAGTCTGAGCGAACGATCCAAACTCTCGAAGACATGCTTCGGGCATGCGTCATCGATTTCGGCAACGGCTGGGAAAAGCATCTCCCTTTGGTGGAGTTCTCATATAATAACAGTTACCATACCAGCATTCAAGCCGCTCCATTCGAGGCATTATACGGACGTAAATGCCGGTCACCTCTCTGTTGGGCAGAGGTGGGAGATAGTCAGATTACGGGTCCAGAAATTGTAGTGGACGCCATAGAAAAGATTGCACAGATACGACAACGCATGGCGGCAGCACGCGACCGTCAGAAAGCCTACGCAGACAAGCGTAGAAAGCCTTTGGAATTTGAGGTCGGAGACCGGGTTTTATTGAAAGTTTCACCCTGGAAGGGTGTGGTACGTTTTGGCAAACGGGGCAAACTGAATCCGCGGTACGTCGGACCATTCGAAATCTTAGAAAAGATTGGCAAGGTAGCCTACAAGTTGAACCTACCAGCTGAACTCGGAGCAGTTCACAATGTCTTTCACGTATCGAACTTAAAGAAGTGCCTATCAGATGAAAACCTCATCATTCCTTATAAGGAACTCACTATCGACGAGCGGTTGCAGTTCGTTGAGGAACCAGTTGAAATCACGGACCGGGATGTGAAGGTCCTCAAACACAAGAGAATCCCTCTTGTTCGAGTTCGTTGGAACTCCAAACGTGGCCCAGAGTACACCTGGGAACGCGAAGACAGAATGACAGAAAAGTACCCCCAGTTATTCGAAACCAATGCTACCACTACTGAGGATGAAGCTACTACTTCGGAATTTCGGGACGAAATTCCAGATCAACGGGGGGAGGATGTGACACCCCAGGAAAACCAGTGAATGCTATAACTTACCTAGCTTCCTCAGTGAGTGCATACCAAATTTCGGGACGAAATTTCCAATTAGTTGGGGATAATGTGACAACTCGAACTTTAGACTTACTGTGATGTAACGTTACGTGCTTACGAGAACTGAATTATATGATTTTAAATGAATATTTGTTATGTGTGCATGTATGCTATGTGTTGCACGAGCCCAAATTACACGAACCGGTCACACAAGCCCTTTGGGCCACACTTTGAAATCGGACCCCATAAGGTAACCGAGTTGGGCTCGGCCCACTCCCCACTCGCAAACACTAAACCCTTTGGTAAGGGTTTGATTCTCATTGTGGTTACAATTTTCATAACACACACACACCCTACTTGCTCTCTCTCTCTCGGCTCACTTGGAACCCGACGGCAAGAACACCCCTACTCGGATCACCCTCTTCTCCTTCTTTAATCCGGTTAGTGATTATGTTATTGATTGTGTGTTATTGGTTGTTTGTTGATGATTGCTTAATACTCGAAGGATTCTTGTTAACATGCTATGAATAATAATATTACTAATCAATGATAGATAATGATCATGTAATTGGCTTGCACACGAATCGGATATATATGAATGTATCGGCTGTTATGTATTGTTTGATCGGATATGATTAGTAACCGAGATCCATGTTAGAATGTATAATTATTGATGAGTTGTTTAAGGGTTATTCATGTTGTTCATACGAATTAAGGTTTAGAAAACCCTGTTTGATCGATAAATTCTTGAATGGTAAACTGTTAGTTGTTAATTGATTTTTGGAAACTGACAACGATAATTGATTTGCATAAATGTTGTAACTGAATTGCATGAAATCAGGAAGGCTGTTACACATTTGGTTGCGACTCGGATTGCGAGTCGGAACCCCACTCGAGACCACAACAGCACAAGCCGGAACCATGGTTGCGAGTCCCGTTGCGACTCGTAACCACACCATGAAGAGCTGAAATCACCAGTTGCGACTCGCAACCTCCTATTGCGACTCGTAATCTCCGGCTGTGACTCGTAACCGGGCCATGATGAACCGAGACCGCCTGTTGCGACTCGTAACCACCGGTTGCGACTCGAGATCGCTGGTTGCGACTCGAGACCCCCTGTGCACGTACACTGTTTTGGGCCTACACTGTCACGGGCCCAACCTTATGACTGTTATGTTATTGGACTGCTTAGGTTAATCGGGCCGACTACTTGGACTCGTTATTTGATATGAACTGCTGATATGTTTATGTGCGTTGCCATGATCATACTTGATACCATACGTGATACAAACGTGCTACATACGAACCTAACTTGCATAGTAACCATGATAGGACGTGGTTGATTCCTTACTTGTATACTTGAGCATTATACTGTCTGCCGAGCAAACCCAGGTGAGTTCACACTCCTACTAAGGCATGGGATTCCCGGGTAGTGGGAATGGGATAAAGGTTACAATTGACTAAGAACGAACATATACTTTTCCTAGACTATCACCTACCATGATCCTCGGATGTCAGGACGGTTCCGTAGGTTAGGATAACACCTACGTGGTCATATGCCATTACTGCCTCGGATGTCAGGCACGCACGTAAAACCTACGTGTACGCATTACTTACTTCTATCCTCGGTACAAAGGATACGTACGTGAAACCCACGTACACCCCCGCGTCTCCTATCCTCGGTTGTGAAGGATACGTACGTAAGACCTACGTACACCCCATACGCGCTACTGTTCTCGGAAGAAGAACAGGGATGATACGAGTAGTTGATACGAATAGTCTAGTGGTCACATAACATGGGAAGCCCCCACCTATATAACTTACTATCGGCCCAGTAGAGCCACCCTTTACTTACTGTTACGCACTTACTTACTGTGAACTCGCTCAACTAGTTTGTTGATCATTCTGTTACATGCCTTGCAGATCATTAGGTACTTGGAGCTTGCACAAGGAGGAGCCGGTCGTTGTGGACAAGGATCGTATTACTTTGATTAGATATTTATGACATTTCAGTATTTTAATTTGGGTTTATAACAATGCTTCCGCTACTTAAACAATACTTGGTTTTGAAATATCGATCATGTCAGGATGAACTACTTTATGACTTTTATTATTATTAAATGCAATGTTTGATATGATTGATGGCTTGATCCTGGTCACGTCACGCTCCCAAGCGGTGGTACTCCGCGTGTGGATTTTGGGGGTGTGACACGGTAGACCAGGTAAATCTTCAGGAAACACTTGAGGAAATTCGCGTACAACTGGGATATCCTCTACCCTTTTCTCTTTCGTCGATGCATCAGTAACTAGTGCCAAAATGGCAGTGTGCCCCTTTCGTAAACATTTCTGAGCCTTCAGGAAGGAGATGATGCCAACCACAGCACCACTCTTGTCGCCTTGAACTTCGAGAGGTTCTTTACCAGCACGAGGAATACGGATGATCTTCTCTTTACATATGATCTCTGCTTGCTACTTGGATAACCAATCCATACCAACGATGATGTCGAAACTCCCCAGAACAATAGGAATGAGGTCGATAGAGAAAGCTTGACCAGCGAGGATAAGATTACAACCCTAAACTATGTGTGTGGCCTCTAGATTTTTACCATTAGCTAACTCTACGACATGTTTGGTGCTTAAGGGGGTTGGTGCACGTTTTAACATTTGACTGACTTTAAGAGACACATAACTTGTATCTGCACCCGAATCAAACAAAACAGTAACGTAAAAGTCGTCGAGAAGAAACTTGCCCATGACTACGTTAGGATCGTTCCTTGCGTCACATCGACCCAGCACAAAAGCACGACCCCTAGCTTCATTGCCGTTATTGTTCCCACCGTTGTTGTTACCATTGCCTTGGTTGTTGTTGTTGTTGTGATTCTGATTCTGGTTTAACTAGGGGCAATCACGCTTGAAATGACCTTCAGCCCCACACTGAAAACATCCTCTGTTGCCCCGCTGTTGCTGCTGCTGCGGGTTTTGTGGGGCTGGTAATTGCAGTTGCTGGTTCTGATTCGCAGGCCGTGGACTCCTACAGTCTTTGGCCTCGTGACCCATCTTGAGGCACCTCTGACAACGACCCTTGTTGCACTGGCCGCTGTGATGCCTGTTACAGTTGTGACACTTGGGGTGAAATCCTTGATACCTTTTCTGCCTATGACCACCAGAAGATTGCTGACTAGGACTCTGGTAGTGGTCAGTCTTCTGTCGCTGAGCCTGAGACTGAACTGTTGCTGAACCCTTGCTGGAATCCCCATCCCATTTTCTCTTGTTGTCACTGGGAGTAGCAGAAGTAGTAACAGCAGTAGTGGTAGCACTGATGCGTTTGGGCAACTTGTTCTGTTCCACCGCCTGATCTGTGAGGCGATGAGCAAGACGTTGAATGTCTTGGATATTATCGAGATTAGCCGATGTCACATGGCTCTGAATTTCTGATGCTAGACCCTTGAGGTACAACTCAATGTGCTTGATCGGAGGGTCCACCATGGTTGGACACAAGATGGCCAGTTCGTTCGACCGTTTCGTGTAAGCTTCGATTTCTGACCCCGTCATTTTCAAATGATACAGTTCCACCTCCAACTTGTGGATGTCATCACGTGTGCAGTATTCCCTCTTGATAAGTTCCTTGAAATCATTCCAAGGGGTGGCGTTAGCAGCTGCCAACCCTAGGATCTGTACTTGCGTGTTCCACCAAGTTAGCGCGATTCCTTCCAAAGTACCAGTGGCGTACTTCACCCTGCGAGCCTCAGGGCATTCACACATCTCGAATACCGACTCGAGCTTTTCGAACCAATGGAGTAGTCCCACTGCTCCCTCTGTGCCACTGAATGTGCTTGGACGACAGTCCATGAAGTTCTTGAATGTGCAGACAGGTTGCGGGGCGGGTTGGCCTATTGTGTACGAATAGGACGAAGTTAAACACAAGAATTAATGTAGGATCTAAAGATCCTAGTGTGAATCACATCCGCAGGGTATACTACCTGCTTGTGCAGCTGCAAGTGCCGCAGCTACTTGTTGGTTGATAAGAGCCGTTAACTGGGCTTGAGTCATGTTAACACGTCCAGCCATTGATCTTCACGTCAAAGGCAACATAAGTGAGAAAGGTTCGCGAATAGTGCGATGACAGAAGAGTGTAAGCACACAAGTGTTCTCAAACAATAACAAATAGTGAGCAATGTAATCTAAGCATACCACGAGCAAAGTTCTATGTAATTCTAGCATGTAGGCAATAAACATAAACCTTATTACCTAGGATGTTGAGTCTTGCACGTGGAGCGAAGCGTTGTTGTGGATCGTTAAGAGCACTGTTCTGGTTATAGTCTGGTTTTAATAAAAACGTTTTTTCCATATTAAAACCAAGTTCTCTATAACCAATGGCTCTGATACCAATCTGTCACACCCCCAAAATCCACACGCGGAGTATCACCGCTTGGGAGCGTGACTGACCAGGATCAAGCCACCAATCATATAGAACAACGTATATAGTATAAGTAAATGTCATTAAACCAAACCCATCCATATGAAAGGTGTTCAAAACATAAGTAATAGTTCAACGTTTAGCGCAAGCAAATAAGTAAAAGCCCAATCATAAATAAGTATGTAATGTCATAATGTTCAATCATAGCATTCACGATCCTTGTCCACAACGACTTGCTCCTCCCTGTGCAAGCTCCATATGTACCTAAGGTCCTGCCAGGCATGCAGCAGAGAGTCAACAACTAGTTGAGCGAGTTCACAGAAAGTAAGTTCGAAATAGCAAAATCGTATGTTCATTTAGTGGGGGCTTCCCATGTATGTATGTACTAATAGTGGGGGTTTCCCATGATTATATTTATTACTAATGGGGGCTTCCCATGTTTATCCTTACTAGACTATTGTAACCATGTGTGTTCTTCTTAATCCGAGAACAGGAATACGTACAAGGTCACGTAGGTTTTACGTGAGTTCCCTTCCCCGAGGACAGTGGTACGCGTGGGGTTTACGTAGGTTTTACGTAAGTGTCCTTCCGACCCGGAAGACAGTAGTAGGTATGAGTTTACGTAGGTTTTACGTAAGTGTCCTCCCGACCCGGGAGACAGTGGTAGATACTAGTTTACGTAGGTTTTACGTAAGTGTCATGACTAACCTGAGGACGATGGTATATAGTCTAGCAATAGCGTAAGTACGAGTAATTATCCAATTCAAATCTTCCAACCCAATTCCCAACCCGGGAATCCCATGCCTTGGCTGTGTGAACTCACCTTGGGTTGCTCGGTATGCTAAACTATGTGCTCGCAAGAAATCAGTCAAGTCCTATAGTTATGCATGCATACACAATCAGTTAAGCTCGCATGGATTCGCATGTAATATATGTCACGAAGTGTTTTTAAGCAATCATCGTCATGTAACACATAACAGTTATTTCACATTCATCCAATCACACTTGACAGAGTTAACATCTAACAGAACTAATGAGCTAACTGAATAAATAGAATTAACAGAGTTAATTGATTAACAGGATTAATCAACTTAGCTTAACAGGGTTGACATGCTTAGCAGAATTAACAGAAGCTCGGATCATGTATCATTACTATAATTCGGACCATAACATAACATAGGAGTTCGGACCATAACATGTCATACAAACTCGGACCATTACATTACACAAGAAACTCCAGTAGTCCCACAAAGGTCATGGGTTCGATTCCCACAAAGGGGGTTTTCCTAGATTTATTGGGTTTCCTCCTGAATTGGTGTATAGGCATTATTGCCTAGTGGAGATGGATATGATCGGGTGGTTCTGCTGGTGGCACGATGATACTCCAGTAGTCCGTCAGTGATCCAAATTTGCCGTTCAAAAAAAATTACATTACACAAGAAACTCGAACATAGACCATCAAAGCATAACTCGAACAACATGTGCAAGCAAAACTTCGGACCAAGCATGCCTTAGATTAAAACTCGAATTAATTGATTTAGATTAAAACTCGGACTCCATCATGTAATAAGAATTCGGACAGCATCATTTAAACAAGAACTCGGATGGTATCAATTAACAAAATTCGGATGGCCTTGTCCCTTGTCAAAAGTCGGACAAGGGGACTTCCCCCTTTACAAAGTCGGACAAGGGACTTGGCCCTTTAAAACTCGGACACCCCCCTCCCACACTTGAGAAATTCGGACCCCCTTTTACTATACAAAAGTCGGACCCTAAGCACCATGTGAAATTCGGACATCATATACTACAACAAGTTCGGATATCATGCTCCATTATTAAAAATTCGGACTACATGAAGTATAAAGGTCGGACTAGTTAACCTCACAAAAATTCGGACTCCATATCTTACAAAAGTTCGGACCTTTCACACTTCACAAAACCCTGATATAATTCTACGGACTAGAAATCATACAGTATTCAAAACCAAGTTCAATATAACAGTTACGTTTTTGGTTTTCATACGATCAGGAAAACCCTAATTCATTCATTTTGCATAGCAGAAATCAAATCAAAAATTAACATCTTCATCATACCAGGCATATTAGCATCAGACAATCGATTAAACAACCAATCACAACCATTTCACAATAAATCAGAATTGATCAAAAACACAGAACCATCATATGAAAAACTAGGGTTTTTTTGCATGAATCAACAATCAATGATTAATACAAACAATCATTAAACAATTACCTTGGATTGATTCTAAATGGATTGAAAGATCAAGATTGATGCAGAAGACTTGTGCCAATGATGAAGAGGATGGTTGTAGAGAGAATTGGAGAGGAAATCTTAGGTACGTATGATGATTGTGTGATTGATTAGTGAAGGGGATTAGGGTTATGAGTTGTTAAAGTTTCACTATTAGCACTAAACA
Source organism: Helianthus annuus (assembly GCF_002127325.2). Classification (NCBI taxonomy): domain Eukaryota; kingdom Viridiplantae; phylum Streptophyta; class Magnoliopsida; order Asterales; family Asteraceae; genus Helianthus; species Helianthus annuus. The sequence continues at coordinate 34,994,510 of NC_035446.2, forward strand.
CCCTTAAGTATTATCTATTACAGTTTCGTCACCACATTCAAGTATTTGTCAAATCTTTCACAAGTAACACATAACCATGCACAATTACAATACGCTTTATTAAATCAAAACGTGTATAATTACAAGGCAACAAATTGTGCAAGTAAACAACTAAACAAACAGTGAACGTGCAATAAATGCGAAAGTGGAATCTCGAAAACTCGAGTTGTCACAGCTATGGTCCTCGTCAAGCCCCAGTTCAAGCCGCCGCTCATCAAGCTCTACTCCCAGCCCCTCAAGGTCAACCCGCAGCTCAAGCACCCGCGGTCAATGCTCGAGTCTGCTTTGCATGTGGTGATCCTAGCCATTTTGCAAACATGTGCCCAAACAGGGTGGTGAAACAAGAGCCCCAGCAGCAGCAGCAGCAGCCGCCTCAGCAGCAGCAACAAGCAGCCCGTGCCAGAACCTTCAACATCAACGCCCGTCAAGCTCAGGCTGACAACAACGTGGTTAATGGTACGTTCCTTGTGAATGGTATTTATGCATCGTGTTTGTTTGATACTGGAGCCGATAACTGCTTTGTGTCATTTGAATTCGAGAAGCTCCTTAGTCGTAAGCACTCTTATCTCCCCTCATCATTCGAAGTCGAAGTCGCTACTGGCAGAACTGTCACCGTTAATTCTGTTCTCCGTGATTGTACCCTCGAGCTCAACAATCATATCTTCCCTATCGACCTTATTCCCATGCAACTCGGAAGCTTCGACATTATAGTAGGCATGGACTTTCTTCGCGAAAACCATGCTGAAGTTGTGTGTTTTGATAAGATGATTCGATTCTCGCTCGCTAATGGTGATCTATTATGTGTGTACGGTGAAACAGCTTCGAAAGGTCTCAAGCTCATGTCGTGTGTCCAAGCTAGCAAGTATCTCCGCAAGGAATACAAAGCTTTCTTGGCTAACATCGTAGTAGCGGAGAAGGAAAAGAAAAGGAAGACAGAAATCAGAGACGTTCCAGTGGTCCGTGAATTTCCTCAGGTGTTCCCTGATGATCTTCCTGGACTACCGCCAAGTCGTGATATCAACTTTCGTATCGACCTCATTCCTGGAGCTAATCCCGTAGCCAAAGCTCCATATCGACTCGCTCCATCCGATATGCGGGAACTTTCGAACCAATTCCAGGAGTTACTTGAAAAAGGCTTTATTCGCCCGAGCACCTCTCCCTGGGGCGCACCAGTCCTTTTCGTTAAAAATAAGGATGGGTCGTTCAGGATGTGCATCGAGTATCGGGAGTTGAATAAGTTAACCATCAAGAACCGTTATCCTCTACCTCGAATCGATGACTTATTTGATCAGCTGCAAGGTGTCAAGTGTTTCTCGAAGATCGATCTACGTTCCGGTTATCATCAATTGTGCATTCAAGAGGAAGACCTTCCTAAAACCGCTTTTTGAACTCGATACGGCCATTATGAATTCGTTGTTATGCCTTTTCGTTTAACTAACGCACCCGCGGTTTTCACGGATCTGATGAATCGCGTGTGTAAGCCATTTCTAGACCGTTTCGTCATCGTATTCATCGACGATGTCTTGATCTATTCCAAATCGAAGGCCGAACACGCGCAGCATCTACGTTTGGTTCTCGAGTTACTCCAGGGGAATCAACTCTATGCCAAGTTCCCCAAGTGCGAATTCTGGCTAGAGGAGGTTCAATTTCTGTGTCACATCGTTAATAGTCAAGGTATTCATGTCGATCCCGCGAAGATTGAAGCAGTTAAGAGCTGGATTACGCCTAAGAACCCGTCCGAAGTTCGTTCCTTTCTCAGACTAGCGGGCTATTATCGACGATTTATCGAAGGATTCTCTAAGATCCCTGTGCCGCTTACCACCCTTACCCATAAAGACAAGCCTTTTGTTTGGGGAACCGAACAAGAGTCTGCTTTTCAAGCCCTCAAGCATATGCTCTGCAATGCTCCTGTTCTCACGTTGCTCGACGGAAACAACAATTTCATTGTCTATTGTGATGCTTCCAACCTTGGTCTTGGCTGTGTTCTCATGCAACGGGACAAGGTTATAGCTTACGCATCTCGTTAGCTCAAAATCCATGAGAGGAACTATACAACCCATGATCTCGAGCTAGGCGCAGTAGTTTTTGCATTAAAGATTTGGTGACACTACCTGTATGGTACCAAGTGTACGATCTTCACCGATCACATGAGTTTACAACACATCTTTAATCAGAAAGAACTTAACATGCGTCAACGCCGATGGGTAGAACTTCTTAACGATTACGACTATGAGATTCGTTACCACCCAGGCAAGGCAAATGTTGTTGCCGACGCGCTCAGCAGACGGAGTTATTTGCTTAGTATTCGCAATACCCAAGCCCAGCATGACCTCGAAACCCTCATCCGCGAAGCCCAACATTCTTGCTTTAATGAACGCACTTTGAAGAAAGAGAGGATCTATCACGATGGAGCTTAGCTGGTAAGCAAAGCAAATGGGATTTTCTATTATCTGGACCGAATTTGGATCCCTAAACGGACCGATTTGCGAAAGATTATAATGGACGAAGCCCACAAATCCTGATATTCTATTCATCCCGGTGCCGATAAAATGTACCAGGATCTTCGCTACAAGTACTTGTGGTCGGGCATGAAACGGGATATCGCTCTTTATGATGGAAGTTGCCTGACTTGTGCAAGAGTTAAGGCTGAACATCAACGACCTTCTGGCTTACCCGAACAACCGCCAATCCCCATATGGAAATGGGAGAGTATAGCTATGGATTTCATAACCAAACTTCCGCCAACGCCATGAGGTCATGACAGCATTTGGGTTATAGTTGATCGTCTGACCAAATCAGCACACTTTTTGCCAATACAGGAAGACTACAAGGTAGAACGACTAGCCCGAATCTACACCGACGAGATCATTTGTAATCATGGTACGCCTCGTGACATCATTTCTGACCGTGACACTCGGTTTACCTCGAGATTGTGGGAAACGTTTCAAGCAGCTCTTGGTACGACGCTTAACCTGAGTACCGCATTCCATCCTCAAACCGACGGACAGACTGAAAGGACGATCCGTACTCTTGAAGATATGCTCCGCGCGTGTGTCATAGACTTCGGTGGTAGTTGGAACAAATACCTACCATTAGTCGAATTCTCGTACAACAACAACTATCATGCCAGCATACAAATGGCACCATTCGAGGCTTTATATGGAAGAAGATGTCAATCCCCTATTATGTGGCACGAGATCGGTCATTCGCAACTAACCTGTCCCGAGTTACTACAAGAATCGACTGACAAAATCCTCCAGATTCGAGACAACTTGTCGAAAGCTCGAGATAGACAGAAAAGTTACGCCGATAGAAGACGCATGCCCCTTGAATTTGACGTTGGCGACTACGTACTCCTAAAGTATCACCTTGGAAGGGTGTGGTCAGATTCGGCAAGAAAGGGAAACTAGCGCCTCGATATGTTGGACCTTTTAAGATTCTGGAAAGGATCCGCAAAGTCGCCTACAGACTCGAACTACCGGAGGAACTTAGTAACGTCCACCCGACTTTCCATGTGTCCAACCTCCAAAAATGCCTAGTTGATCATGATCTGATTGTACCTCTCAACGACCTTCAGGTAAACGAAACGCTGCATTTCGTAGAAAAGCCTGTCGAAATCATGGATCGCCAAACCAAGCAACTCAGACGCTCGCGCATCCCTATCGTGAAAGTCCGATGGGAAGGCAAACGAGGCGCGGAGTTCACTTGGGAACTCGAAAGCGACATGAAGGCTAAGTACCCGCAGTTGTTTAAATGAAGATCTGAAGCGAGAAATTGGTAAGATCATTCACGGTGCTGTGCAGCTTTCAGCCTAATTTCGGGACGAAATTCCCTAAACAAGGGGAGGCTGTAACACCCCGTGTTACCAAATGTCAAAGTCAAAGTCAAAGTCAAAGTTAAGTTTGACCTCTTTGACTGTAATTAGTCTATTTTATGTTTTATTTGTATTATGTGGAGTAAGTGTTGTTAATCAAAGTAATCAAACGAATCGAATGTTAATCGACGCGAAACGATTTACGACTGTGAATAGTAGGAAGTAACAATGCGATAAAGTTAATCAATCAATAATCAAGCTAATCGAATCATCAATCGAACTCGAAACTCAAATTACGCGACTTTGGTATTATTATACGTGTGTGTGTGCCTTATGTGTTACCTGTGCGTGCTTACTTTATGTTATGTGTGGTGATCAATCGAATCGAAACTCGAAACTCAATCGAAATCGAATTATGATGAATGGAAGCGAAAAGATAAGTGAAATGTAAATGCTTGTATGTAGATATAGTAGTTGGGACTAAAAGTAATTTGAATAGGAAACTCTATCGTATTCATATCGTCTTCAATCGAAATCGAAATATCAGAAATCGTCGCACCAAACGCTCAACGCAGGCTGTTGATCGATCAGGCTCCTAGCCGATCGAACAGCCCAGCCGATCGGACGGACTGTCCGATCGAGCAGGCTGTCCGATCGGGATGCCTGGCCGATCGGCCAGCTTTTTCCCTCTTTGGAAGCCTATAAATAGGCCTGTCATTGTCATTCTTTCCACTTTTGGAAACCCTCTGACCGACCAGCTCGTGTTCTTCACTATTTCTCAGATTTCTCTCAATCCCGGTAAGATTTCATCCTAAATCTTGTACTTTCTTGATCTATGCACACTCCTACACCTTTCTATCTTTCAAATCTTAACTTTTAACCGTGAAATCATCAAGATCTAAGTGTTCTAGGATGATGTCATCATGGGTTCTTGAAGAACTTCATGTTTTGGCCTCAATCCACCAAGAATCACTTGGATCTAGCCGATTTCCACAGAAACGAACTAAGATCTATCACAGATCCGAACATTACCATGGGGTGAAGGATTGAAAGAAGGATTTCCAACTTTCTTTCAACTCTTTTACACTCAATGCCTTCAAACCGGTAGAAACGGAGCTTGAGCCAACTCACTAATCGTTCTAATGGTTGTGTGGTTCAAGATTCGGATTCTATCTACGAGGTTCACCGATTTCGGGTTAAACGTTAAACTACCGTTCCGAAACGTTCACCGGCCAGACATTAGGTGATTCCTGTCCGAGCAGGGGAAACAAGTAAGAACAAAGGTGCCATGGTTCAACTCATTGTCAAAATACCTCGATATAACGTCAAACAATCAGAACAACCAAGTGTTAGACGAACAGGCCGACCAGGTCAGAATGCTGACCGCGAACAGGCTGTTCGAACGAACAGCCCAACCGATCAGACATGTCAGCCGATCGACCAGGCCAGCCGATCGGCTAGCATATGGCCCCACACTTTAACAATTTCATGAATTCTAGTATTGAACGAAGTGTTGTTCGATCGAACTACGGGTTGGGTTGAATTACTCTTCGGATCATGAGATACTATGCTTCAACACTTAATCTATTTTCAACTCGTTCGACGTATTGGAGTGCCACCCGATCGAACATGCTGTTCGATCAGGTGACATCCTACTAAGGACCCCTTCTGAAGTACCTAACCGATCGGTTAAGCCGGCCGATCGAACAGCCCGTTCGATTGATCGACCTGAAAGGTAAGAACACTTCAATGTTCTCAAATACTACAACGAAAACTTCAAAAGGACAAGCCATCATACACAAACACATCCTACTCAAAGGAAGAAAAACCCACTTGAACAGACCAACCGATCGAGCCTACCGGCCGATCGAACAGGCTGTCCGAACGGACTGTCCAACCGAACGAACGACCCGTTCGATCGAACCTACATTTCGATCGACCAGGCTGTTCGACCCATCATCACTTGTTCCCATTTAACGTGTTACTCATCGTTATGCTATCGAACTATTCAGGCTAACCCTACTCTCAAGCGCTCCCTTCAATCCATCAATCGCTGTGAGTATACTCGAACCCTTTTTGCTTTAGCACTTTTGGGTGTTACATACGTTACTTATCCAAAATCACAATCGAACACACTACTCAACTATGTAAACGCTAACCGTTCTGCATGTATTACGTGACTAAATGAATGCTTGTTGTTATGTTTACACGTGGAATGCTGTCTACCTGCCTTAACGACGTAGTACTATAGTTTAGACTCAGCACCCGTTCACACGGGGGTTGTTAAGGACAATTACTTACATGGATTACGGTGGTAATCATGTATTGCAAATTGTCTCGGACAGTCAACCCGCAGTCATTGGTATCGATAGATCCATGTCGATAATTAACATGCTTTTTTTTCCTCTGTGTACGTGCTGGTTATGCGTAAACTATTTCGAACTCTATATGTTATTATCAAACTTGTATGCTCCCCTTTACATTTTATGTATTGACTTTATTTTAACATATGTGACAAGCAATTAGGATGCTTATCTGCTAGGAAGGCGAGCTTAGAATAAGCGTCTAGAGCATAGTTGTCTGTAGATCTTGCAGATCGAGTCTCTAGAGGCGTTTGAACAATTATATTATTTATATTTGAATCTGAGTTGTCGGAACAGAACATTTGACTAGTTGTTATCTGTAATAATTTGTTTTACTATTTGGGATATGGTATGGGACGTATTAATTAAACTAAATAGTAATGATAGTTGTTGTTGAAACTTCTGGACAATCTGTTTCGCTCAGTGCCATGCCCCGATGATTCTGCCATCGGTTGGTGTGTGACATGAATGATCACACATATGTAACCTCCAACGAATGAGCTTTTCCAAGTGTATGAAGTGAAAGCATGACCTTTCCAAACCTATGCAGCAAGCGGGTGAGCTTTCTAGGCGTATGAGGTGAGCGAATGAAACTTATCACACGTATGAGACTTATATGCTTGAAATCTTCTAACGGATGAGGCTCATGCGTGCGTATGAATGCACTCAATGATTTCTTCATATGTCTGAACACCATTTTATGGAAATTTTGCCAGAATTTTGGTGTAAATGGATAAATTTTTGTGTATGCTTTTGATATGTTGTACAATAGTGAAAGATGAAGGTGTAGAAGAAGAATCAGAACTTTTTAACCGCGAGAAGTATGAGAAATTTGCAAATTAGGTCATTTTTAATCTCTTCCAATCAAATTCTTCAATATTCAAGTGAAATACAGGTAGATATTAGCCATCCTCGCTCTGATACCACTTGTAGGATCGGTTTGGACAGTTAGAAATGTGTAGAAACAAGAAAAACCGCTTTCCAAGATATATAACGGATCAACATACATGTGGAATCCATATATTGATCATATATAACACTTGTTTCATAAATTCACTTTGTCATTTCAAAATTTAGCAGCATGACAGTACAAAATGAAATCCTATCAAAAGCTCCAAAGTGTCAAGTTCCAAAAGTCTTAACCCTAAGCGCATGAGCCTATCTATTCATAGGCATATCATGAGCATACGGCTCATGGGCATGGTTGAGTCAAGGCCTCATACGCACGTATGACTCATGCGTGCGTATGAGTCCTTGCTTTACATTTTCAAACACACATGACACCATGTTATGCTACCTATACATAAAACTACACTGTAAGTTGTACACTTGTCGGGCATGTGTGGTTTATTTGAGAGTCTCACTTTAAAAGTCGCTGAAATATATAATTATACACTTTTCACACATCATTTATTTGTCACTTTTTGTGATTTCTAGATTTGCTTTGCCTTAAGTTCCTTTGCTAGTTTGCTTTCTATGTGTGTGTTTAGGTTTAATAATTCTTGATTTCGTGCATGCCACATACTCGTTCTCAGGGATCCCCCAATATTGTTTATTCAGAGCTCGAGCGAGAGCTTCACGAGCGCATGCCATAAGGAGCACGTGAAAAAGATCCCCGATAAAAAGGTAATCATCCTTATTCATCTTCCTACGTTCGACATGGGTAATAACCTAGACCCACCGCCTAGGCATACGATCCATCAGCTTACAGGAGGTAGTTCTCCTATCACTCGACCCGCCATTCCGAATATCCATAGTTGGAAAATCTCGTCCCATATTATAACCACCATTGCGAATACCACCCAGTTCTATGTCCTTGATGACGATCACTCGATCAAAACACAAGTCAACAACCCATAAGAGCCCCGACACCCATGGAATTTTTACCGCCCCCTTAGGCAACATCGGGCACATCAATGACCTAAGGCATAATATGAACTAAAAGAGCAAATGAATAATCAATCAAAATAAAAAAAAATTGTAAAAGAGGTAATCAAAAAGTATATTTTGATGTCCTTCAAGAATCATTTTTTAAAAGATCAAGCTTCATGTAATTTCTAGAAGAAAAGATGGGTAAGGGCATGAAAGTCGTGGGATATTAAGTAAGTACAATGCCGGAATTTTTTTTGTCATGATATTGTCAAACACTCCTCAGTATTCAAACATATAAATTTAATTCCTTAACTATTTATACACGAATAGTTACAAATCGTTGTATGATACAAAGCATGACATTATTGACTAGCCTATTGGGTTACTTTTTAAAGGAAACATTACGATTAATGATGGGAAAAATGCGAAACCGGTCACAAACGGTAAACACAAACGCGGAAGCAAACTTCGTTTGACCAAGACTTTTCCCAAACTAGAATGAACTTGTGAGGATGCAAACAAATAGGGTATCCCAACTACAATCAAAACAGCCCCAAACAGCCCGAAAACAATAATAATAAGAACACCAAATTTTAGCGTGGAAAACCTCTCAAGAAAGGAGAGTAAAAACCACGGGACTACTAGAGCCGCTTCAAATCCACTATCACCAAATTAGAGCAATACAAAGTCTTCCCTAGGTCTACTAGAGGCATACAATAATCATCATACACTTGGAATCAACAACATCAAGCATATGGAATCAAATACAAAGACAAAAGAAGGAAATGTCACCAAATTCTGCAGCAGCAAACAGAGGCTGTGCAGACGAACTTCCAGAGCTTATTTGGACAAACCCACCGTTGGATAAGGTCTCCCTGATGTCCGGATGACTGTGCCAAAAATTCAGAGCGATCCAACGGTTCAATCTCCGGGAAATGGACGACCTTTGCAGCTAGGTTTTGAAGTGACGGAAATGAACTTCTTCTTTTGTGTGTGTGTTGTTGTTGCTATGATTTTAGGGTGTTATTTTCAGCTCAAGACCCCTGCTTCTTTTATTCAAGATAAATAAAACCAAATGGCCCAATAAGAATTATTGTTGGGCTTCCACATGGGCCAAAAAACCCAACAATTCTCCCCCTTTTTGGCCTATGAGGAAGAGTTCGCCATCCCGGCGATTGAGCAACATATCTTCAACTTCTCCCTTGCCAAAGATTTTGTCAACATATCGGAACCATTATCATCGGTATGAACTTTATCAAGTTCAAACAACTTGTCTTCAAGCGCATCTCTAATCCAATGATACTTCACATCAATATGTTTTGTTCTCTTGTGAAACATAGAATTCTTTGCAAGGTGAATAGCACTTTGATTATCACAAAGAACCACGTAGCGCTGTTGCATAAAGCCAAGCTCCTGCATAAACCTTTTCAACCACAACAGTTCTTTGCATGCTTCTGTTGCTGCCACATACTCAGCCTCAGTGGTAGACAAAGCAACATACTTTTGCAGTCTTGACTGCCATGAGACAGCTCCCCCTGCAAAAGTCATCAAATATCCAGAAGTGGATTTCATGTTGTCTTTGTTTCCCGCCAAATCAGAATCCGTATAACCAATAAGCATTGGCTTTCCATTTCCAAATGTTATACCCAATTTGGAAGAACCACGTAGATATCTAAAGATCCACTTAACTGCTTCCCAATGCTTCTTACCTGGATTTGATAGAAACCGACTAACAACACCTACTGCATGGGCAATATCAGGTCTTGTACACACCATTGCATACATCAAGCTTCCAACCGCTGACGCGTATGGAACTTTATCCATGTCTTCAATCTCCTCCTTCGAAGAAGGGCAATCTTTGTCGGTTAGTTTAAAATTGGGAGTAAGAGGCGAACTAACCGCTTTAGCTTTAGCCATGTTGAATCTGCTAAGCACCTTCTCAATGTATTGCTCTTGTGACATGTGCAACTTCTTTGAAGCTCTATCTCTAGTAATCCGAATACCAAGAATTTGTTTTGCTGGGCCCAAGTCTTTCATAGAAAACGACTTGCTTAATTCTTTCTTCAGCTGAACAATTCTCTCTGCATTCTTGCCTACAATCAACATGTCATCAACATAGAGTAATAAAATGATAAAATCATCATCACCAAACCTCTGAAAGAAAACACAGTGATCTGAAATAGTCTTTCGGTAGCCTTGCTTCCCCATAACAGACTCAAATTTCTTATACCACTGTCTTGGTGCTTGCTTCAACCCATAAAGACTTTTCTGAAGCTTACAGACATAGTCTTCTTTACCTTTAACCCGAAAGCCTTCAGGTTGCTCCATATAGATTTCTTTATCCAAGTCACCATGAAGGAAAGCTGTCTTGACATCCATTTGCTCAACCTCAAGATCAAGACTAGCTGCCAAACCAAGAATCACCCGAATGGAACTCATCTTCACGACTGGAGAGAAAATCTCATCAAAATCAATACCCTTTCTTTGACTGAACCCTTTAACCACTAATCTGGCTTTGTACCTAGGCCTCGAGGTATGTTCTTCAGTCTTCACTTTGTAGACCCACTTGTTCTTCAAAGCTCTTTTGCCCTTGGGCAACTTTACTAACTCAAAGGTATTGTTCTCATACAAGGAATTCATCTCATCTTGCATGGCTTCAACCCACTCCCTTTTGTGTTCATCTTCCATCGCCTCTTCATAACACTCGGGCTCTCCCCCGTCAGTGAGCAAGACATACTCATCAGTAGAATAACGGGTGGAAGGATGACGATTTCTTGTAGACCGTCTGAGTGGGATAAATGTTGGCATACCTGGCACTGGTAACTCTGGATGAGGACCCTCATCTAACTCTTGCTGCTCTGGAATATCATGATTATCAGTACCGTGTTGTTCATCATGTTGAATATCATCTTCATTATGTGGCTCAGAGTGTTGTGGAGGAACTGGATCCAAATCAGTAAGATCATCAGTATGTTGAGGAACTATCTTTGTCTTCTCAATATCTTTCAAACTTTGATCTTCAATAAAATCAGCATCGAAACTTCTTATGAGTTTCTTCGAGATTGGATCATAAAACCTGTGTCCAAACTCATCTCCCCCATAACCAACGAATATACATGGCTTGGTCTTTACATCAAGCTTTGTTCTTTCATCTTTGGGAATATGCACAAAAGCCTTGCATCCAAAGACCCGCAAATCATCGTATGAAACATCTTTGCCGCTCCAAACCCTGTCAGGAACATCAAAAGACAAAGGAACACAAGGAGTACGATTAATAACATTTACTGCGGTGTTCAAAGCTTCACCCCAAAAGGAATTAGGCAACCCTGCATGTGATAGCAAACATCTAACCCTTTCAGCCAATGTTCTATTCATCCGCTCTGCTAAACCATTCAACTGTGGTGTCTTTGGAGGAGTCTTTTGGTGCCGAATACCTTTCTCTCTACAATAAGCATCAAAAGGACCAATGTACTCACCTCCATTATCTGTTCGAATACACTTGAGCTTCTTCTCAGTTTGTCTCTCAACCAAGGCATGAAACTGCTTAAATACATCTAAAACTTGATCTTTAGATTTCAAGGTATAAGCCCATACCTTTCTTGAATGATCATCAATGAATGTGACAAAATATAAGCAGCCCCCAAGTGTTCTAGTCTTCATAGGACCACAAACATCTGAATGCACCAAATCCAGTATATTGTTTCTTCTATGAGGAGGGTGACTCTTAAAAGAAACTCTTCTTTGTTTACCTGCTAGACAATGAGAACACTTCTTCAAATGAACATTAGTTAAATCTGGCAAGGCATTTCTTTTCAACAATATATGCATCCCTTTCTCACTCATGTGACCAAGTCTTTTATGCCATAACTCGGTCATATCATTATCGACTAATGAGTGGACTGAATCTGTAGAGATCTTCGGATGTGCCATATATAACTTTGAACTTCTTTTACCTCTTGCCACGATCAAAGAACCACGAGTGAGTTTCCAAACACCATCACCAAAGGTACTATGGTAACCATCATCATCAAGTAAACCTGCAGAGATCAAATTAAGTCTAATATCTGAAACATGTTTTACATTATGTAAAACCAACTCCATCCCAGTATCAAACTTCAAGCAAACATCTCCAACACCAATGATCTTAGATAGCCCATTATTACCCATCTTAACAACCCCAAAGTCACCAGGTGTATAAGATGAGAAAAAATCCCTTTGTGATGTCACATGACAAGTAGCACCACTGTCAACAACCCAACTCGAATCATCACGTGTAATGTTCACCACATCATCATCACAACAAATAAAGAACTCTTCGGTAGCAGTATTAACTTCAGCTGTGTCATTGCCACCATCATCTTTCTTATGGTTGTTCTTCTTATTGTTGTAGTCAGCTTTCTTTTTCTCCTTCTTCAGTTGTCTGCAGAATTTAATTGTGTGCCCTTTCCTACCACAATGATGACATTCATAATCAGCAAACTTACCTCGAGACTTACTACGATGCTTCTCTTTGTTACTCGGACCTCTACTTTGACCTCTCCCCCTGCTTTCTGTAACTAAGACATCTGAATGTGAAGAGGAACCTTGTGACTTTCTTCTCATCTCTTCATTTAAAACACTGCCTTTAGCCATTTCCATAGTAATAATACCATTTGCTGCAGAGTTGGACAATGATGTCCTAAAAGTCTCCCAAGAATCCGGTAAAGTACCAAGAAGCCATAAGCCTTGTACCTCGTCTTCAAACTTGATACCCATTCCTGCAAGCTGATTAATAATACCCTGAAAAACATTCAAGTGATCAGAAACAGGAGTTCCATCATTGTACTTCAAATTTATCAACTGTTTAATCAAGAACAGTTTATTGTTTCCGGTCTTCCGAGCATACAACTCCTCAAGCTTGTTCCACAAAGTACGAGCGTGAGTCTCACCGCTAATATGGTTCAAAACATTATCATCAACCCATTGGCGAATATAACCACAAACCTTTCTGTGCAATATATTCCACTCTTCATCTGTTTTATCACCCGGTTTGTCGGTATTAAAAACAGGCATATAATAATCCTTAACATAAAGGAGATCTTCCATCTTGCCTTTCCAAACATGATAATTAGAACCATTCAAATTCACAATCCTACTTGTATTAGCTTCCATCGTTCAATCAAGTTTCAACCCAATAACAAGAGCCAATGGCTCTGATACCACTTTGATGGGAAAAATGCGAAACCGGTCACAAACGGTAAACACAAACGCGGAAGCAAACTTCGTTTGACCAAGACTTTTCCCAAACTAGAATGAACTTGTGAGGATGCAAACAAATAGGGTATCCCAACTACAATCAAAACAGCCCCAAACAGCCCGAAAACAATAATAATAAGAACACCAAATTTTAGCGTGGAAAACCTCTCAAGAAAGGAGAGTAAAAACCACGGGACTACTAGAGCCGCTTCAAATCCACTATCACCAAATTAGAGCAATACAAAGTCTTCCCTAGGTCTACTAGAGGCATACAATAATCATCATACACTTGGAATCAACAACATCAAGCATATGGAATCAAATACAAAGACAAAAGAAGGAAATGTCACCAAATTCTGCAGCAGCAAACAGAGGCTGTGCAGACGAACTTCCAGAGCTTATTTGGACAAACCCACCGTTGGATAAGGTCTCCCTGATGTCCGGATGACTGTGCCAAAAATTCAGAGCGATCCAACGGTTCAATCTCCGGGAAATGGACGACCTTTGCAGCTAGGTTTTGAAGTGACGGAAATGAACTTCTTCTTTTGTGTGTGTGTTGTTGTTGCTATGATTTTAGGGTGTTATTTTCAGCTCAAGACCCCTGCTTCTTTTATTCAAGATAAATAAAACCAAATGGCCCAATAAGAATTATTGTTGGGCTTCCACATGGGCCAAAAAACCCAACAATTAAGTCATACGTACATATTTAATTGTGTTAATGGTTCCTATAATGTATTAACTACTCTAGTTATTTAAACCTTTTCCAAAACCTATAGAATTAGATCATCAACATTTTCCTATTAATTTTGTTCAAAATCATGCATTTGGTAACTTAACCGTCACTAAAAAATATTTTGATGGTAAGTGGTGCACTTTACAATTTCGAGCATGTAGTTGCATGTGTGTATTTAACATAGAAAACTAGAAATTGTTAAGAAAAAAGGTAAATATGTGATTGCATCTAACTCAGCCACGTCTCAAGGTGAGATCTATACATGTAACAAGTGAGTTGCAAAAAAGATAAATATCTTTGGAGGAGAGGAACTGCTCTAGATCGTATTCCGACCGAGGAAACCCTAGCTAAAAGAGTCATTCTGATCTATTCATGCTCATGTTCTTTGTGTAGGGAAGCAATAGAGTCGGCGAACCACTTACACTTATTCTCTATGTTGCATCAGTTGTTTGGGAGCGATTGTCCTTTTAGTGCTCCATCACTCCAATATTTGTTTTTTCTTTCTTGCATCTACTCAAGATCCATGAAGGGATCTCTGGGTCAGCGGTAAAGAGAAACATAGTACATTCGGTGATAGTTTTATTTTGTTGTGGACCTAAAAACTTACAAATTCAATGAAGTGTTTTTTTTTTTTTTTTTGCCAAGATTGTGGACATCACGAGCCTCATGGACGAAATCAAATCATTTGGATTCCTATGGGTGTGAAAGAGATCCAAACTAGAACACTTGGATTGGTTACAATGGTGTGCATTTATCAAACAATATTGATGAATATTAACGTCAACCATTCTGACACCCTAGGCAAATCTCAAACGGCCCGTGACCATGAGAGCTTCTTGGATCATAAGGAATGCTTCTCTTAAATTGCCAACGTGTTTTGGGCGGATTGACTTTGGAGCACATGAAAACTCCACAGCTAAATATTCTCATATGAGAGTAATACTAGTATGGATGCTCTTTTGAAAGTTTCTACTAGGGCAATGGGCAACCGGATGAGCAACCGATAAACATATAATATTGATGGTACAAGTTAGCGGATTTTACAAGATTGGTTATGAGTTGTCAATATTTTTTGGCTGTGCTTGTAATCTGTCTATAATAAAATTTGTCGTAGAAAAAAGAAAAGTCAGATTAAGTGATACCCATCCATCTATCTATCTGAAGTTTGATCCAACATCCTTTTCAATAAACTTTTAACTAATAATATAAGACTAGCGGGTGTGGGGCGTTTTTTGGGGCGGAGGATGCCAAGCAACACTGGCTAACCCACATCGTACCAGCGTTGGCCACGGCGTTGCCCTGCTAGCGTGACTTTGAAGCCTGGCGTTGAGCCGGGGGGGGGGATCTGAGCTGGCCGGCTAGGATTGGTGAATGAAATTAGATCGTTTGGGGTAGCCGTTAGCCATAGCCGTTGGGCATGGCGGTTTCAATGTAAAAAATCAATTTTTTTTAAAAATTTACAAATTTTTACCTATAAATACCCATCCCAAACTTCATTTTTCCACAATTATTTACAAATCTTCTTCAACCAATCTCACACCAAGCAACAAATCTTTTTCAACCAAACCAACATCAAAAAACCGAACATGGTGCATTGGACGGAGGAGGAGATCGTACTTGTCACATCGATCGTCGATGCACAACATACGTTACAAGGTGGTCAAACCGCGTATTGGGGACAAACGTTCCAACAATACCAACAACACGTTGGGAACACTCGTAACAATTTAAATGCTTGCCAACGCAAGTGGCGTGAACTAAAACCGAAGCTGGATCGATTTAAAGTTTGTTTCGATTGTGTCCCTACGGGCGACCTAAACCACGACGATCGAATGGAGATCGCGAAGATCGAGTGGAGGCATGACGGGAATCCGGAATTTAAGTGGGTTCTCCACTTTAACATTTATCGAACTCTGTAATTTTTTTAGGAAGTGTTAACTACTTTTTTATTTTTTTTAGGATTTAATAAATAGTTTTTTTAAATTTTTAGGATGTTATGTAACTTTTTTTTAAATTAATATAATTTTGCGTTTTATTTTATAATTCTTAACTATATAAAAAACCAACATGGACCACTAACGCCGCTAACCCACGCTCCTTGCACACTCAACTTTTTTTGGGTGGTCTGATAAAGCCCACAATCACACCACGAGTCGAGCAATCCCACCAACCGAACCCCCACACCTCCTCATGGTCTATAAAGCCAACTCAATGAAATTGATAAAAGAAAAGCGTCCACGTCATATCCTACCATCGGCAACCGCTTTTAACTCTTTCCTCGTCAACTTTCGTATAAAAGCCAGCCCCTTTTCCTTAACACCCACCATATTCTTCACCCTTAAGCTATCTCTCTCACATCTATAAAATTCCCCACAACCACAATTAACCGTTGCAATCAAATTAAAAATGGAGAAAAGTGAAGAAATTGATGGTAATTTTTTTGAGTCGTTACCCGAAGGGTTTATAGCGAACGCTATGGCCCGTACGAGCCCTAAGGATGTGTGTACGTTGTCGTTGGTGTGTACGTTGTTCAAATCGGCTGCGGGATGGGACGCTGTTTGGGAGAAGTTTCTGCCGCCGGATTATCAGAAGATTGTTGCGGCGGCAGACGGTTGTTCGAAGAAGGAGGTTTATCTACGCCTTTGTGATTATCCGGTTCTTATTGATGCTGGAAATAAGGTTTGTTTTTTAGTTTTTGGTTTTAATTTTGTTTGTTTTATTCATAACTAACTCGTGTATTATTCGGGCTGAATAATAAAAATGTTAGATCGTGATGAAGATTTAGGAATTATAAAACGACGCCGTTTAATTAACTTGTTAAAAAGTGGGAAATAGAATCTTGTGCTAGTATAACTATACAAGGGCTGTTTGTTTACCTCTTAATGAGCTCTCTGGTTTAGAGCTGTTACTAGTTCAGCACTTAATAGTTCAGACTGTATGTTTCACGAGCGAGGAGATGTCTGAATGGTTCAGACATTGCCTTTGAATGGTTAAGATTTATACAAAGTCTGAATGGTTAATATCTCTAATCTGAATTGGTCAGACATTTGCCTCTGAACGGTTAAGTATTATACAGGCTCTTAATGGTTTAGACCTCTTACTGGTTCAACACTTAATGGTTCAGACCTCGTACTGGTTCAGATCTTTTACTGGTTCAGCACTTAACCATTCAGATGTTGCCAAACAGCCCCTTAATTATTAGGTATAGGAGATATGTTTGTTGATTAGTTTGATGTATGAGGAAATCGAGTGTTGGTGTTTTGGATGCTATTATTTTTCATGTTTATGATAATACAAGAATACATTTCATTAGCAAAATATGTTATTTTGATTAAGAAGTGAGAAACATACACAAAATTGGGATTATGAACTACGATCAGGTAACTGAAAATGATGAAGGGAATGATGAGCAAAGGTTTTTCTTTGATGGATGCATTTGAATTGAATTATGCAATTGGAACATACATTTTGAGTGTTTATACATATTTTGAAGAAAATAACTATGTTTTAATAAATGCAAGGCGCGTGCACGCGTGATGTATGCGCGCCTAGGCGTGCTTTTTAGAAGTTACAATACATATGTAAAGTTAGTCTTTCATGATAGTGAGCGAATTTTCTCATTTTTATGGATTTGAGTCCCGGAAAGTAGTTTAGAGAAATGGTTTCTACATGACATTTTTGTTGCATTTTGAGTAGGCTCAAATGGTAGGTACCCTTAGGAAGAGACAACGTGGATTAGTTAGCTAAAGGCTGAACAAAATGGCTACCAAAAGAACTTCTTTATCTCTTCATAGACTCAAAATAGCTAAACGCTGAACAAAAGCGTCATTGCAATTTGTGAAATGTGTTGATAAATATGGCTTTTCGCCTTTCTATAATAAGCACACATCTATAGAATAATATCACATGTTATGATTTAGTTTTGCGTACCACATGCGATGTTAATACGTCATCTTACATCATAGTATCTTTTTTTGACCCATGTTATTCACCCTAGATTTTCCAAATTTTCTATTTTCTTGAAAGGGAAATTAACATAGACATTGACTCTTCGTTCTTTTCCTAGCGACTTGAAACCTCTACATGTTAAATGAAGTTAGGGATGTTTGTTTTTTTTTTTTTTTTTTTGACTTTTTTTTTATCATACATTATTGTATTGAACTTCCAATTCTTGATATTGTATGTGTCTTACCTTCTGTAACTTGTAAATCAAGTATGTGTTGGCGTTTGGCCGGTGTCTGATGATGTGACGACTTAGATGGCCGCCACGTTGATACAAAAAATTAATAAGAATTTAAAAGTTTGGTACATTAAAAGGTATGTTATATAGTTCAGTACATATCCATATGGTGAGAAGTTTCATTCATTTACATAAAGTTTGCCCTATATATTAAGCAGTCTAAGCATGAGGTCGGGGATAATTCGGTAATTTTACACCAATCTCAAATTATGCATAAACATCATTCTCTAAATCTGATATATTTTGACCATAAATAGTTAGAAAATCATAATTTTAATCCGCTCTGCGTTATGAATTATGATGTTACTCTCGCGAATCTGAGTCTATTGTACTTGTAACAGAGCTTCTGGTTACATAAATTGAGTGGAAAAAAATGTTACATGTTGGCTGCACGAGACCTCTCGATCATTTGGGGCGATACCCCGAGGTACTGGAGATGGATTTCTATCCCCGAATCAAGGTTACATTTCTCCTCTTTATTTAATATTTGTCTTTTCATTGTTGGTCTAGAATTTTCTTTTTCTGAAAGCACGGATTTGACCCCAACGGCAGGTTTGCTGAGGTGGCCGAACTTGTTAGTGTATGTTGGCTCGAAGTTCGTGGTAGAATCGATACTTCCCTGCTGTCATCCGACACTCGATATGCCGCTTACCTTGTGTTTAAATCGGCACCACACACTTATGGATTTGAATACCATCCTGTTGAAGTTTCAGTCGGTTTAATTGGTGCTGAGAATCAAACCGAGAGTCAGATCAAAACGGTTTTTCTTGAACCGGAAGCGTCCGAAAGGTACAGACACGGTGAGTATGAGCGGTCACTGCCGGGAAGAAGACGGATGGGGGTGTTTAGCCGTTTGAGAGGGTTAGCTAGCCGAGCTAATGCAACCCCACCTCAAATTGGCCCGAAACGCCGACAAGACGGGTGGCTTGAGATAGAATTGGGCGAGTTTTATAATGGGAAGGGTCAAGATGGGGAGGTTTATATGAGCATGATGGAAGTGAAAGGAGGGAACTGGAAGGGTGGTATAATCATTCAAGGGATTGAAATTAGGCCAAAGGCAAGTTAAATATTTCTTTTTCTTCTTGTTAACAATGATTGATGGTTCTAGTCTTGTACTTATGATATGATCGTTGTTGTCCTGTCCGTATCACGCTTAATTGCATCGATCTTGGACCCCACCGTACACTTCTGTTAGTTGAGATGCGAAATGACAATTTTACTCTTTCTTTTTACCCATGTTCTTTGTAATAACAAAATGTTTTACACTACACCCTGTACAACTAACTTTTAGCAAGTCAAACAAGCAAGCCAGCCTCGGCTCAAGCTTGGCTTGTTTACAAACCTTGCCAATTTCGAGCAAGCTTTTTCCGATGGAGATTCAAAGCATGAGCAGCTCAGTGAAGATGATTCCAACCCTGATGTCAGGATTGAGGGGTGAAAACATCTCTGGGTATGGACCATTCGGAAGGAGTAGTTGCACACTTGCACTCCTTTTGCGCCCATATGTGGGATTTGGGGCTTAATTTTAGGCCTTCTAAGCATATTTGGGACCAAAATATAAACACTGTTTGGACTAAATCAAATTAACATTTGGATCAGACCGTGATGGAGATTTCAAAGATTCCAAAATTACATAGCACATATGCAATGAAGCGATGATTCTAACGTACAAGTAATTTTTCAAGTAATTTTTCTTTGTTCTTCATTTTCGTACATCTCTTCCAAAACTAAATACTGAAGTGCAACGGAATATTTAGCAGCTGCTGTTCTCACAATTTCCGGACCATTACTCTTGATGATAAATGACCCGATTCCATCACCTGCCAACAACAAACAAACACATTGCAAGGTTTAAACATGCAAGTATATGTCATTTATATGTGATTTACTATTTCAAGATAAAACCGTAGAGACCTTTGACGGTGTATATAGAGTTGACCCATCTCTTGTAAATGTGAAGAAATTTAGGGGTGTCACCATGGTGAGTGTCAGATAACAAAAGCATACAAGTCCCTGTTTCACTGTGTTCAAAGCGGGTGAATCAGTTGTATAATAAGTTAAAGAGTTAATTACTGTTATGGTTTGTCAAAAATCACTATTTCAGTCCATTAGTTTAAAAATTGCGATTTCAGTTCCTGTGGTTTCACTTTCGTAACCATTTCAGTTGATGTACTTAACAGAATAATGGATTGAAATGGTTACGAAAGTGAAACCACAGGGACTGAAATCGCAATTTTTAAACTAATGAACTGAAATAGTGATTTTTGACAAACCACAGGGACGAAAACAGTAATCAACTCATAAGTTAATAACAAACATAAATGGTTTACTTACTTGGCATGATCAATTGCATTCCGACACAAAGCTAAAGTTCGAACTATCGCCAATTCTCTTCCACGAGGACTATGGTACCTCTGTTGGCAAATTCTGCATTACACAAAACAAAGCTAGGAAAAATTAATGTTGTCAATTATCTCTTTGAGAGAGAATATCAAGACTACCTTTCATCAAAAAATTCTCCAAAATCATCAATTATAACCAACACAGGAAACTTATCATGCATGTGAAAGGCAGCAAAGAACTTGTTGATCCCTTCCTCATCCTCCACATATCTAGAATTTTTTTTTTTTTTTGCATTATAAAGTAAATTAAATATCAACAAAGAAAAAGCAAATTGGATTTTAATAATCCAACCGACTGGACTGGACTGGACGATAATAATTCATTCCAACAAAGCCGCTCCTAGCTTTCACTGTCGTTACCTGAACTCTTATCTGCTCCGAACTTTCATGTATGTCATGTCAAAATAATTTACAACATTCTGATCAGGCAAAAGCCAGCAGTTGTCAATTGTTCATTATTAAGCACACAGGGTTTGGTTTGCTTTTCTGTTACAGTGAGATTACGAAAGTGAAAGTTACGAGTATAAATTAGTTTAATCGTTAACTTTTTTTACACCTAAATTACCGCCTAACATTGCACTCACAAGAATTTAAACCTACACCACTTTTGTGAGGGGCAAACACCCTACCACTAGACCCCCTAGAAGTTGGTTCGTTTGATAAATGGGCCAACATGAACAAGAAATTTCGTTGGATTAGTCAAACGAACAAGGTCTCGCTCATTAAATTGTGTTGATGGTATAAATTATTATCAGATATTTTGGATTATTAAAATAAAATGCAATTTCCAAAAAGAAAAGAGGGCAAAAAAGGAGTGAGCACTGGTGGGCAGTGATAGGAGACCAGGGAAACTTGGGCTCGATCCTTGAGCCAAACGGGTTTTACCGGTAATTTACCGTCGTGCCTATGGGCGGGTGGATTACAGGGTTTTCCCCGGAATTGGTGGTGGACGAATCAGGGTACACTCGGAGTACTCCGTTTGTCCAGTGGTGCCCAAGAGTGTTCGTGATTGATTTGTTCGCCGTTAAAAAAACAAAAAAAAGAACAGAATCTTTAATCTTACTTGATTTGGATTCGATCAAACACATTAGACGACGGATCAACTCCCTGTGAATCAATCAATAATGAGCAAACAACAATGATAGTAAAAAGTAAAACAATATAAACACAAAAAGACCTTGGAGAGAAAGGGGGCTTTCGTGCGCCGACTGCAAATAAAAACAGCAGACGTGTGGGCGTCGTTGACGAGGAAGTTGAATGCGAACTGGAACAGCAGCGATGTCTTCCCTCTGCAACAACATCAAAGTGATTAGATGGTGTGTTTGTGAGAAAGATGAGTAATAGAGTGAGTACGATGGAGGAGGGCCTGAGAGGAGGATTATTGGATCGTCGTGTGTGGTGGGGGAGTTTGTGGTGGAGAAGAATCTCTCCACCATTGTTACCGGTGGTGAGTCGAGGGACGAAGGAGTGAGTGTACTTGCCCCCTCTAGTCTACCCCTAATTAGACTAAAGGGTATGGGGCCGGCTGAGGCCCGGCTAGGACCGGCGCCGGTCCCCCACACCACCTCCCTGGGGCTCGGCTCGGCACAACCGGCACCCCACAGCCGGGTTAGCCGATCCTCTCTCTTAACACACACATGTATACATATATATATACGTAAAGGGGCTCATCCCCCATCCCCTAGGTTCATCCCCTCCAAGCCGAGCCTACGTGACAGCCCATCCCCTTGGAGATGAGGCTCTCCATACCCTTTAGGGGGCGTTTGGTTCGCATGAATTCAATAGAATTTAAGGGAATTGGAATTTGAATTCCATCTCTTAAAATGTTTGGTTCACAGAATTTGATGGAATTGGAATCTCAATTCCAATCTTCATGTGTTTGGTTGACAATGGAATTGGAATTGGAATTAGGCATGAATTCCTTCAAATTCCTTTAACTAAAGGAATTCAAAATCCTTCCTATATGTGAAGGAATTAAAGTAATTTCATTGGAATCTTCGACCGTTTCGACCTGCACCGTTTCAACCCGTACCGTTTTGACCCATACTGGTTTCAACCCGTACCGTTTCGACACGAACAGTTTCGACTCATACCGTTTCGACGCGAACAGTTTCGATCCGTAACGTTTCGACGCCAACGGTTTCGACCAGTAACGGTTTCGACCCGTACCGTTTCGACGCGAACGGTTTCGGCCCGTAACGTTTTGATGGCGAAAGTGGAGTTGGTCACATCCTCTGCTCATATGGCTGAAAATAAAAATGGTTTACTATCATTAATATATACATGCTGACTCACAGATAAGACCAAAACACACAAAATAATCCTTTATAAACGGTTTCGAACCGTAACGTTTCGATGGCGAAAGTGGAGTTGGTCACATCCTCTGCTCATGTATGGCCAAACATTCATATGGCTGAAAATAAAAATGGTCTACTATCATAATATATACATGTCGATTCACAGATAAGACCAAAACACACAAAATAATCCTTTATAAACGGTTTCGACCCGTAACGTTTCGACCTATACCGTTTCGACGCGTCCGTTTTGACCCGTACCGTTTCGACCTGTACCGTTTCGACGCGAGCTGTTTCGACCCGTACCGTTTCGAATCGAACCGTTTCGACCCGAACCGTTTCGACGCGAACTGTTACGACACGTACTAGTGGTTGTGGGTGCCAGGGTGATGAATTCCAATTCATTTGACAACCAAACACAACAAAAATGGAATTGAGATTCCAATTCCAACAATTTCCAATTCCAATTGGAATGTTTAAATTCCAAATCCAATTCCTTCAAATTCTAATTCCTATACAAATTCCAATTCCAATTCCAAAACATTCCGCGAACCAAACGCCCCCTTAGTCTTAAGGGCATGTTTGGCTAACGGGGTGTTTGGGATTCCTTCTCAAAAACAACTTATTAACTTATATAAGTCATTAACTTTTCAAAATAAGCACTAATGGGTGTTTGGTTTAGCTTTTTAAACTTATGCTTATATAAGCTAATTCCAAGAAGCTTATGGGAACATGGTTTTTTAGCTTATTTGAATAAGCTTATTTGAAGAATATGGTTTTTTACTCATTACACACAATGATAACATACCCCTTCCCATAATACAAAATAACTTAACAAACAACTAAAGATTAATTATTAATTATCAACTTGTAGAATATAAGCTAATCCAAACACTTAAAAATAGCTTATCAAATGAAAGAAAATAAGCATAAGCTACTTGAAAATATAAGTATAAGCCAAAAAAAATAAAAGCTAGGCCAAACACCCCCTTAAATAAGTTAAAACAAACACTATAAAAACAACTTATTAACTTTTATAAGTCAATAAGTTATAAGTTGCTCCAAAATAAGCTAACCCAAACACCCACTAAGTTGTTTAAGTTAAAAAGGATTTTTTTTTTAATAACTAATTGACTTATGACTTTTTAAAAATGGGTTTTAAAAAAGTGTTTAGATTAGTTTATGAGTTGGAAATAGCCAATAAGTCAATAAGTTGTTTTTTAAAAAGTGTTTAGCTTAGCATATTGATCTAAAATGACTAAAAGTGTTTGAAAAGCTATAAGCTCCTCAAAAACTCACAACATTCTAACTTCTCAAAAATGATTTTTTCTCCTATACAAAAAAGTCATTGTGAAAAGTCCTTTTGGGTTTGTCAAACACTAAATCTCCTTATTAGCTTTTTGTAAAAGTCAATAAGTTATAAGTTGGGATGGAAAAACTTAGTCAAACATGCCCTAATATTTCAGCTAGGTTCATGCATTTGTTGGGGTTTTTTTCTGACTTGGTGTTTACTTAAAGTTCTTAACCAAGGACAAATCTATTTGGATCAACAAAATGTTCCCATTATATTTGATTACTAGATAGGATTTTTAGGCCTACACGTGACTTGCATCTCATCCATTTTGGTAGTATATCCGTGTCGGTAACGAAAACTTAATGATCTGGGATATCAAAAATCACCAATTCGTTCATTTGTTACAACGGCATGAATTGGATATTCGATCTCGTCATTTAAATCCATTTAGAGAAACATATCATCATTTTGGCACATAAGTAGCAGAGATGAGGATGCTAAGGTGGATGTGTGGGCACATCAAGATGGATAAGATAAGAAATGATGTCTTTGAGATAAGATAGGCAAGTTAAGAGGAGGTGATGCCCATAGTTAGAACCATGGACACGCTTACTATGTAGGGGAGAATGAGCAGAGGCAGATCTAAACCGAGTTAGGAGTAGCAGATTAGGCAAGATTTATTACATTTGCATCTCTCTAAGGACAGTCGAGAATGGGAGTTTGTGGAGTCGGGGATTTAAGGTTAAAGGCTTTTAGGAGTAGGGTAGGGTTTGTTTTTGTTTTTTTCTATTCTCGCCTTACGAGTTTAGTTTCTTAGTGTTTTTCTTGACGTGGTACTTGCATGCTATATACATCCTAATTTGAATTTTATGTGTGGTTATAACTTTGGAGCTTTTATTATATGACATGTAGTACTGAACATATGCCGTGAATCATAACAAGCTTTCAGTTGGCATATAGCAACATCAGTTACTGTTTGTGATGGAGAATTCCTTATTACAACATCAATTACTGTTTGCAATCGGTTCTTATATGTAAAGCAGTCGTGCCTGACCAGTGACCACAAGAATAACCATCTCTGGCCAAGACATCCTCTTTATAGCTTTGCTCTCGTGGTCAGGCACGGCTATTTCAATATTAGAATGGTAAAGGAGTTATGCATGTCCACAAGAATATCAACAATAGAAACCAACCATTATCGAGTCTAAAAGGCAATAGTACTGGTATAATCCGATCAAAATGTTAAAGATTTCATATTCAAGTACAAATTGGAGAAACATGTTAAAAGTTTTTGAAACCACTCTGTTCGAGCATTGCAATTTGCACCCATCTTCACAATCGATACCTGCAACACGTTATATTCGTCCTTACTTCCATGCACGTAAAAATAAATAAAACTCATATGCATGTAGTGTAATAGCCTAGCCTAGCCGGTATAACAAAAATCGCACAATCAGCTTACCAGAGCACACACGATGTTTTCACTTTTTGTAGAGTATGTCATAGTGACCAGGTCGGTATAACAAGACAATGAACGGGTTTGGTTCAGACCCAGTCTCACTAGTACTAGCGT
Source organism: Helianthus annuus (assembly GCF_002127325.2). Classification (NCBI taxonomy): domain Eukaryota; kingdom Viridiplantae; phylum Streptophyta; class Magnoliopsida; order Asterales; family Asteraceae; genus Helianthus; species Helianthus annuus. The sequence goes on from NC_035446.2 coordinate 35,020,372, forward strand.
TTGCACCATCTGCGGGTGTGGGAACAAAATCATGATGGTTCACACTCACACCGCCCTCCTTTTCACATGAGCTACGGTCTAGATATACAACACGAATGGGTACACCCAATGCATCACACAATGCTGTGATGTGCACATGGTCACTTTCTTCGCCCATGGGCTCCACTGACGTCTTGCAAAACTTCCATATTTAAGAAAACGTACTTCAGTAAGTAACAACTATGCATTTAAAGATATTAATATCAAATTTTCGTTTAATACCGTACCCAATAAAAAAATCATAAATTTCAAATATACATACACGCATTCTTATATTATATATGCTATAAATATGCTATTTTGTCACATCAACCAACTTTTGCCCCTCAACTTTTATAATAAACAACTTTAGCTCCTCAACTTTTATAATGACATGTTTAGCCCCCTTAACTAAAACATCAATCAACTTTAACTCTCGCAATTTGCTTATCTACGTTTCTAACCCGCGTAATCCACGAGTTTGATATTAAACTCTTTTGATTGGTTAAATATGATATTACGCAAGTTTTCAGGGGTACATATGAAATTTCCCCGTAAAACAAAGCCATGAAATAGGAGTTTTAAGTACAGAACCAACCTGCTCTACGGTTGTATTTGACAAGCCAAGTATGAAAGGTTCGAAGAATTCCGAGCGTTTCTTGATTTCTCCAGAGGTGACGAATCTAAAAAACATCACAACTACAAAGTGGACAAATCATTAAATAATTGGTAATTAATATAATAGGTGGTTATGAACATAATAGGAAAGGTATAAATTATTCCAAATTGCCAAAACTAACCATAATCAGATACACACTGATCGCGACTTCTTGATACGAGTTCATCATGACTGAAAAAGAAAAGAGATTATTTCAGGCTCACAAAAACACTTCAATCCATATTCAGACAAAGGCATTTCAGTTTTGCTTTTATTAAATTATTTGAAGAAATATGAAAAAGTTGATCCCCAAACCTTATAGAAAGCTCATTCCCTTGAAGAACACTATCCAGCTGCTCGATAAACAACTGTTTGGAACAAGATCTAAATATATCAGGCTTTTATATGTTAAAAATTCAAATACAACTGGAAAGTTCCACCCGCGCGTTGCAGCGGGTAGGCTTTTAAACATCGAGACGTAGATGAAGAAAGCTTACGGTTACGATAAACATTATTGCTGTCCGAATAAATGTTAAGAAACACAAAATTGAACTTAAAATTAAAAGAAGTAAAAATTTGAACATATGAAAAACCTTAACAATAGCATTTAAAAATTGTTTAGTTAAACAATAAAAAAATGTTAAATAATAAGAGAAAAACTTGAAAAAAGAAAATAATTTTAGTTAGATTAATTTTATGTATGCTAAATATGAAAATAAAAAAAAGAACTTATAATAGTTTAATTAATTTTTTTCTGAATAAATTGGATAAAACCTAAGAAAAAAATTTATTACTAATATTAGAGATAAATGCAATTTGTTTGCATAGTATAATCCGTAATTTTGTATGAGAAAATAAAGGAAACATAATATATTAATAATCAAGCTGAATTTGAAAAGAACTATTTATATATAATGTACGGTACTACTTTAAAATAAATAATTATGACATTTTTACCTTTGTGCACACAGATATTGTTCTTTAACATATATTGGTATTTTGGTAACTAAATTACATTAGCCGTCATTAAAGAATGGATTCATTATGCATGGAAACTTACTGAGAAAAAATCTTCAAATGTGAAGTCAGCATAACCTAAATCCTGAAGGGTCTTTCTGCATTTTTCCACATTTGCTTTAACGTGCTCGACCTCTGCTTGGTCTTGCGATTCAAGAATATGTTCCTTTTATGCATAGAATGAAAATATAACTCTTCAGACCAACAAACGGATGCAGATATTAGGATAAGAGAGAAAAACGAAATGAGCATACGAGATAAGAGAACATAAAACTCCGGAAGAAACAGTTCCCATCTCCACGCGTTCGTCTAATGGCGGCATATTTTTCACTCAGCACCTGCATACAAGTACAAGTCAAATTTCAATGCAAAAAAAAATATATATATATATTAACATGAAACACAAAGAGATAAAAGTAACCTTTATTTTCTCCAGTAAAATAGGGCTTCCAGACTTATACTCAGCTTCTAATGAAGAAAGAGGTTCCTGTAATGACACGAATAAAATGTTTAAACTAAAAAGTATACTTAGCACAGAGCTCATCGTATAATAAAAACAAGACTACAAGAGTAAAATGCCATTTTTGCCCTTGAGGTTTGGCCAGTTTTCCAACATTCGTCCAAAGGTTTGTTTTTCCGAATCTGGATCCAATGATTTGAAATCTTGCCATTTTCATCCGGCTCGTTAACTCCATCCATATTTCTCACGCTAAGTCGGGTATTTCACTCTTTTTTGTTAACTTAAACGGCAATTTCCGAATTGCCCTTTAAGTACATTATAAGCTAAATGCTTGTACATAAAGTGAAAAAAACCGAATTGCTCTTTAAGTTAACAAAAAGGACGGAAAGACCCTCGACTTAACATAGAAAAATGGATGGAGTTAATGAGCCGGATGAAAAAGGCAAGATTTCAAACCTTTTGAATCCAAATGCGGAAAAACAAACCTTTGGACAAACGTCGCAAAACTAGCCAAATCTCAGGGACGAAAATGGCAATTTACTCTATAAACAAAATAATCCTTGAACCAAACAAGCAAAAAACACCACACCGGAAAGCGTTACACCATGTATTCATAGAATATAATATAGTGAATATACAAAACATATACCTGATAACGACTTCCAAAAGGATACTGCAAACAGCCATGTATATTAAGAGAAATTTGTAAACATAGACACCACTACAAAGGGATTTATTTATCAGCGATAAAAAAAACTTTAAACAGTTATTTTTATATTACCTTATCACCAACAAACGGAAACCTAGCTGCATCTTGTTCAAAAATTGCAGACTGTTGTTGCATAACATCACTATCCTTGTAATTGGACCAATCATCATCAGCTTCATAATCTATGTTGAATGCGGTGGACTCTGATTCAGATTCCACAGGGATCTCATCATGATTCTGCATCTTTTCCAGCAACAACAATACTGCAGGAATTGTTTTCGTTTATGTGGTTGCTTTCACCTCTGCCAAGAACCTGCTAAAAGTTAAAATATGCAAAGAGAACGGTTACATTATATATCTAGAAGGATAATGATAAGTTAATGACAAATATAAAAGGAAATTAAATGAGTATATTTGCTTAAAGTTAATAGATGAAGAACACTCATTAAAGCAAAGATATAATTGGCCCGTAGCATTACAACTCAAACAATGCTTACCCTCTAATGCTCGTTTAACTAGACCATCTTAGGTAGAAATAGACGACATGTAGAACATTCAAACATGAAGGCGGTAAGAGTGGTATGTCCCTAAGAGCTTCTCAAATAGAAGCCCTAAGAACGCAGCCAGGTTACACCTGCCAGGCGTTTGCCCCATAGTCACCAAATTCGCGGTTTACTCCGATTTGGGTATGTGGTTCTAGTTCGCGATTCGCTAGATGGGACAAATTCGGTACGGAGGGGGGTAGGTTCATTTCGGTAAGATCCGGTACGGTGTACCACTGAGTCTCGATATACACAAATTAAAACAGAAATTACTATATTCGTTAATCCATATACCAAAATCCAATATTCATATTACCAAATAGAAAACATAAACATAAAGTTCTAAAATTCTAATCTAGAAAACATGAAATTTGCCGATATTTATATATGATTCTGTTATAATTTCTGTGTAAATTCTTTTTGGAAATTGGAAGAATTAAGGTCGTCGCTGGTTATACATATTCTGGGGAGTTTCCCGCTTGCCTCTTTCCCGCCAATTTTATACGTACCCACAGTGAAGGTACGTATTAAAAACGAACCAAAAAACATACCCCAAAACGAATTGAACGCTGAATCGAAACCCTAAATTTGCAAATTAGGAAGCAAATTGGGTTGTATACGTATTCCGTATGGTACGAAACGTACCAAGTCGATGTACGCTGGTTGGCCAGCGAATTTGTATACGTATTCCACATCCCTCACAGCCAAAAACGTCCAGAACTCCAGATTGAGGATGCTCTAAGAAGCAACTAAAAGGAGACACAATTACGACAGCAAGCCCAGCATGTTGAGAGCTCACAGCCAAACACGCAAACAGCTTGAACGACCATCATGGTTGACTACATGACTTAACTCGTGTTCTTGTTTCCGTGTGTTATTTGTCAAGTATTACTTCTAATTATTCACATATAATCCATTAACAAAACACATCAACAATACCTCTTAATCTGTTTCACTAACGGCTCCTTACTAATTCAGTAAACTTCATAATCACAAACGGATGAGTATGATATCAATATCACATCCATAGGCATATGATACCACATTCATCATTAGATAATTACATAAAAAATCAGAAATAAGTTTAAAAAATCTAATAAAACTAAAAACAACCACGCAGAGTACAAATTACACAACAAAACCGAATACAACTAAACAACAAGATGCATTCAGATTATCACAACACAAAATTCCAACTATGCCCTAATTTTAACAAATAATTCAAAAGCATCAACCCTGTTTTAAACAGAACAAAATATGTAACCTACAAAACCCTAACTTCAGTTAAAAATAGAAAATTACGAACTTATGCATATAATTCCACGTTTATCATCCATCATAAAATAACTACATAATAAAATAAAATTAAAAAAAAAAACACTAAAAAAATTGAAAATCAGGTAAAAACAACTACAAAACTGATCCGCAACGAAAGAACAAGATGCATTAATATTATCACAACACAACTTCAAACAAACACCCTAATTTTGACGGAAAATGAACATGAAATGTAACGTGTAACGTACAAAACCCTAATTTGAGTGAAAATTGGAGAAATTCGAACCTGTAATGTGAAGATCTGAAGATGACGATGAAAAACCGATCAGAAATTAGAGAAATTGAGAAGATGAACAGCAGAAATTAGCGCAGATGATCCATGATGAGTTGTGAGTAGAGTAGTTAATCGAAGAGAATGATGTGATGATTGACGTACGATTGGCGGCTTTTTAAACACGTTCGACCCGGCCCGTATCTCGGTATCCGAGCGTGGAGTGGTTTGTGAAGTGTTAATATTAGGGATTTTTACATATTTCCCCCTATATATTTCTCCAAACCAAAAAAACAATTACATATTTCCCTTTTTTTGAGAAATTACCCAATTACCCTTATAAAACCCATATAATCGTTTCCTATTCTCCTAGTATACACACGAACCCTGCCAAACCCTACAAGATCGTTTCCTATTCTCCTCTAGTACGCACAATTGCAAGTCCAGGTATATTGATTACTTCGATTGTTATTATTTCTGCATCGATTGTTAATGTTTTTGCATTGAATATTATTGTTTTTGCATTGAGTCTTGCTGTTTTTCATCAGATATTGATTTCGCATCAAGTATTATTGTTTTTTGCGTCATTCAAGTTAATATGCTGAAAAAAGTCTTATCTGATTGTTTTTTTTATGCAACGATTGTTATTGTTCTACTATTATTATGTATTATTTGTTTGCTAAGAAATAAGAAAATGAAAAAACAATGAACTTTTTGTGGTGTGATAGTGGGTCGGTGGGTATGAATCAGTTTATTGTTTCAATGCATATATGTTTCAATGCAAGTTTAGGAAAAGCCTAAGCCTATTGTTTGTAGAAACTAATCCTTCTTAATTGTTTCAATGCATTGTTTCAACAGCCTAATTCTTATTGTGATAATTGTTTGTTTTTTTTAAGGTGATTCATGAAGGAAGATGATGATATGAATGATATGGAAGACCACTTATCTACACCAATTTGAGAGAATGAGGTAGAATCATCAATACTCAACATCAAGCCTCAACAAGCAAAAAGGGACGAGGAAAGAGTACAAAAAAAACATGAAAGTAATTCGTCAAAGCTGAGCGGTTGATTTTGAATTTTTGGTATCGTATTTGTACTTCTTAAATTTTACTAAACTTTATGTTTTTGAACGGAATTGATTACGAACAAGTAAGGATTGCATTTTAATGAAAGTTTCGAATTTTTATTATGTGGTTTTGTTTGTATTGTTTGACAAAAGTAACGAGTAGAAGAATTTGGGTGATACTACATGTAATTGATTAATGATATTAGAATGGGGAAATATGTAAATATTCAGTGAGTAGTTCATTAAGGGTAAAATAGTCATAAATAAGAGTTATTTTAATGAAAAGGGGAAATATGTAATATATATGGGTTAGGGAGGGGAAATATGTAATTGTTTTTTTGGGTTGGGGAAATACGTAATAAGGCAGCTTAAGAGGGGGAAATATGTAAAAATCCCATAATATTATATTACTAAGAGTAAACTGCCATTTTGGTCCCTGTGGTTTGATCAATTTTACCATTTTAGTCTAAAACTCAAACTTTTTGCATCTGGGTCCTTGTGGTTTCAGTTTTATTGCTATTTTGGTCCAAAAATAAATCAAGTCATATTTGTCTTATAAAATCCTGTTATTTTGTCATTTTCTGCAGGGGCAAAATGATCATTTCTTTTTTATAAATAAATACCATATTTTATAAGACAAATATGACCTGATTTGCCCATGAGGAAAATGACAAAATTGCAGGATTTTGATAAGACAAGTATGACCTGATTTCATTTTTGGACCAAAATGGCAATAAAACTGAAACCACAGGGACCCAGATGCAAAAGGTTTGAGTTTTGGACTAAAGTGGCAAAAGTAACCAAACCTCAGGGACCAAAATGACAGTTTACTCTATTACTAAAGTATAGTTTCAGTCCCTGACGTTGTCAATTTGGTTCAATTAAACCCCTGCATCAAACAGTCGTCAATCAACCGTTAGTTGACTAGGGTGTTGTTGTCTTTTTACTTAAAAAATGAAGAGCAATACAGTCATTTTGTATTTTCTAACCTAATATATCACATCCTTCTAAAACCCTAAATTAAACAATTCAGTCCTCATATCTTCTCCATTTCCGGCAACCAGTTGATTTTTTCGGCTAACACTCTTAGAAAACTCGAATCGTTGCAAGTTCTCAACCTTAGATTGGAGTGGAAGTGATAAGCCGTGGGTGCGACTTGATTTGAGACAACCATGCCCGTTAGATGCGTTATGGGCGCCGGATTATTTGTATGGTTATAGCTAGTAATGTCAAAACATAAGAAAAACTAAGCATAACCAAACTTTAAACTAAAATTAGTGTACCTAGTTCTGGTAGGGGTGAGCTGAAACAGAGCATAATCTAACTGGATTCTCGAATCCATCTTGGTTCTAACTTCTACTTCTTTCCACCACAACGATGAACTAATGACTTTTAGGAGTGATTCAGAACCACCAAACACATTATGATCAAATCGAATATTGGTGGGATATCTTCTAAACTAATTCTGATGGTGACAGTTTTCTTGTTTTAACTTTAATAAGTATAAGAGAGGTATTACTTGATCATCACTTTTCTGACATCGTTGGAATGGATAGAAGCATTGTGATGAAAAAAGTAACCACTTTATAGCAACAACCACCTCAACCGCTTTATGTTGTCTTTGGGGTTCTGTATTCTATTCCATTAATTCTGCATTCTGATAATAAGGTGAAAAGGGATTCAGTTAATTTGTTTTGGTGGATTTTTAGTGATGTTGAAAATACAATTCTAATGTCATAAGATGCTAAGATCCAATCTGTTGTTGTGAATCTAAAAGTAATAATAGTAATTAACGTGTTTTCATCAGTTGACCACTATTTGAATATGCGATACAGGGTTGGTGTGATGTTAAGCCTCTTTTTATCATCAGGTATTCTACAAAAGGTTGATTTTCTGGCATCAGCTTAATTTTTCTAGCAACCAGTTTTAAGAATTAAAAACCCTCTGTATCGCTTATAATCAGTCTTAATCTCGGACATATATTCTTGTTTATTTTGATTTTAGACATGTTTTTATATTGGTATGCGGCGGCGAGGGGCGGCGGCTGGTGGTGATTGTGTGGAAAGGGGCGACGGCTGGTGGTGTGGAGAGGGGACTAAAAGGGGATTTGACTTGTTCGTATCGCAGTTTCGGTCCCTTAAGGGTAGTATGGTCTTTTAACCATAATCCAAACTGTTGACTAACAGAGTTTGGTGCAGGGGTTTAATTGAATCGAATTAACAACGTCAGAGCCTGAAGTGTTGATTTTTTTGAAATAAGGACTGAACCTGCGAGCGGGTGTTAACCTCAAGGACTGAAAGTGTACTTTGCTCTTATTATTATTATTATTATTATTATTATTATTATTATTATTATTATTATTATTATTATTATTATTATTATTATTATTATTATTATTATTATTATTAGAGTAAGTATAGTTTCAGTCCCTAAGGTTTACTGTGACAACCCGTTCTCTCGACCCTAATTATCAGGAGAAGGTGTCACACCCCAACCGATGGCGGAAACATCGGAGTGAGATGAAAACGAGATTGCAGGAGACTTCATAACACTATTTGTGACAATAATTAAATAATGGATTTCATTTCATTTCTAAAAAAAGTCAATTACAAAGATTTGAAATAAATACAACATGAGTAACGAAATACAATACAATAAGAATACAAATTTAAAGTGTGTATCTAAGCATCCTACTAGATTCCATGCATCATCAACATCAACGCTAAACCTGCAACATGTTTTAAAAGTGTAGTTCAATACAAAAGTATTGGCGATCATACAAGTTTGGTGCGTAGTATGTAAGTATAAAAATGATAAGGAACAATCCACATGGCAAACCTAGTTATCAAGATTAACGTATAAACTGGCATGCGATTTACAGGTCAACCCTCTGTTTACGCAAGTATAAATGAAAATTTAACATGACCACTAGTCTACGGGTGATGCGTTACTCCTATAGCGCTATACATGTTAAGTGGAGGCTTGTACGAAGCTAATGACAAGTTCATCACATAAGAATCACCAAGAAAACACGAATCAAGCATAACAAATAGTAAGCATGTATTGGATTGTTTGTTTGTGTATTTGCATAAGAATATGTATACTAAGTGTGTTTTGTATATAAAAAACATGTTACACCCAAAAGTGTGAAAACGGTAAGATGGGTCAAGTATACTCACATTGGTTGCGTTCGCGATTCCTTGAAAAATAACGCACGAAAAGGAATTGGGAACTTGGAACAAGGAGGGTTATCCTAAAACAAGAATTAGAAAGTACTAAATAAAAATGGAAAAGTGAATAATAAAATTAATTGTATCTATACGTAGAGTATAACTTGGGTCATCACAGTTTCCTAAATTCGGGGATCCGGGTAAGATCAAAGATCGTCACCTCTTAGAAAGTTAAAGGCTGTCCAAAATTTCGATCAGAAACATGCAACCATCTTCAAGTTCTTTTTTTCTTCACTAGGGAGAAAGCCCGTGCGATGCACGACATGCATAATATCTATTGTTTGTTCGTGGTAAGACGTCTGACACGGCCAGTGCATAACATGTAAGACAATACGCCTACAAAGGGGCGTGCTTAAACTTTATTAATACCATGGACCATAAGTTGTTTCCTTGGCAAAACCTGCCGGCCAAAAAGAAGTGAAAAAAGATGTCTTCTAAGAAAAAAAACATTAAACAGAAAAAAGGAAAAACGCATAAACTCTCGCACGCCTTCCTATCTTATTGTATAACACATAGACCAAACTTTAGCTAACGCATGCCACCGTCATCCTCAATCCCATCACCAGCCAACTGACTGCAGTGAAATAATGAAAAGAAAACTATTAAAAATGGTATACTATGTTTACGTATATATGCATCGAATAGTAGTACGGGTTTTCATTACTAACACTAAGTGCAGACGGTATACAAATGATTAAAACAAATATCATATATAAGTTGTGACGCTTTCAGGTGGTTTATATTTCTGAATTGGACACACTTTTCTCTTTAGTAGCCTACGATAAACCTTTAACCTTTCACAGATCCAACAAGTCATGTGTTATGCATAATGCCTCATGCCACATAGGGTGTTTTATTGGCTCAAAAATTATGTCCACACGCATAGCCGCCTGAAGCTCATAGCCACTTTTGACAACTATCAGATTGTTAAATAGATAATAACCACATGTCAAATACCCATTTATACAATAAAAGAAAATGCAATCTAGGCTGCTATAAAAAGAAACGGATAATTAATGGCAAATTTATATATATTCTTCAAGAACACTACCTGAAACTCTATCAAGCATAATTTGTTGATGATGCAATATTTGTTACTACTAACAAACAATATAAGACCTATAAAGGAAAGTCTAAATACATACTTTTTGTCATCAATAAAACACAAATTCTTGGAAAGGTCACTACACAATTAATAATTTATCATATAACAGTTTATATTTATTAATTCAGTTGTTGATGCATGGAATGCCTGTTGACTACGTCTGCATTACGTCTTACGTCAAGATAGGTCAACATAGGAGCTAGAATGTCAAAATTAGGTTTTATGTTGATAGTTTCGCTTATTTGTACATATGTTGAATTAGTTCCGCTTATGTGTCAGTTAATAGGTTCGCTTATGTGGTTTAGGTGAGAGGTTCGCTTATTAGGCATGTCGAATAAGCGAAAGCTCAGGTGCTATATATAGTCACCATAAGCGAAACCTAGTCAGTCTTTTGGTGGACACTGAAGCGGAACCTGATCATTGTATTGGCACTGAAACTCTGTCAAATCTGATTCAAAAAGTAATAAAAGAGAAGGAATTGAAAAGGAAAAGTTGTGTAACCTCATTTACGTTGATTCCGCCTTCGTATGTGAAGATGAACGTTCTCAACTGACTGTTTAGGGTCAGAACACGGTCCAATAAGTGGCATCAGAGCTCAGGACGAGGAGTTCATACTACTACAGCTTGATTCTACCGAATTCTCTCATTTCTACTCACTTTCTCTCATACTTTTTCAGTTTGAACTGGTTCCTACGGTTGAAATGGCCTGAATTTTGACTATAACGTGTGAAACACAGTAATAACAAACCCTAGAAAGTTTCAGGTTAAAATTTGGACTAAAACATGGTGAAAATTGGTTAGAACTAGGTTCCACTTATACGGATAATCGGAGGTTCCGCTTGAAATAACCTAGTAGTTTCGCTTTTAGGGACATTTCGCTTATAGGTTCCGCTTGAAATACATAGTTCCGCTTGAAACAAACTGATAGTCTCGCTTATTCAGACAAGTAGTTCCGCTTATTTGAATGTTTCGCTTGTTGGTTTCGCTTGAAAGAACAAGTAGTTTCGCTTGTAGTGACATTTTGCTAGTTCCGCTCATACGAACACTAGTTGTTTCGCTCATAAGGACAACTTGCTAGCTTCGCTTATCTGTCAATACATACTTTTGCTTATCTGTCACAAGCTGGTTTTGCTTATCAATCATACCCTGTTTCGCTTATTTGTCACATTTTTCAAAATCTCGAAAATTTTTCTAAGTGTTGGTTGACTTTGCAGGTACATTCATGATGGATGATATTTTCTTGAACCCGTTCAGTGATATGTACGCGTTTGCAGGAAATACCGGAAACGATGATACTTCATCAAACAAAGAAAATGAGAATCCGCAGAAAGAAAAGAAAAAGGAAGCTTGGGAATCGGAAAGTGCCTTCGGAACATTCAATAAACCCCCAAAGCTAATGGCTATCGAGGAGTACAGTCGGTGGTCTAGGAAGTTTGAAGATTGGCTGATGGCATTCGCATTTCCCAGCTGGAAAAGTTTGAAGAACTGTTATGCAAATGGAAACAAAAATGATGAAACGTTAAGATCAGCTGAAGAGATTGATGCATTTGTAGCTGAGCAAAAGTGTGTGGCTTTGTACACGACATCATATCAATAGAATCACGTCATTAGTATGTTCTTGTGTGTTCGGTCACGCACGTTCACGAATTCCGCACGTCGAACGTTCGTTACGCAATCGTACGGTGTCAAAACCGATCCTACAAGTGGTATCAGAGCAAAAGATCTTTGGCAAAAGCTAGAAAAGAAATGTCTAGGAAGTACTGAAATTGTGAAAAGTAAAAAGAAACTTCTTAGGAAAGAGTTTGATCTTTTTGGATGTCTGAAAAACGAGTCAGTTTGCAAAATGATAGAACGGTTTGGTCATCTGAAGCTGGAATTAGCACGACATGATATCATTTATTCGGAGGATGAGCTTATCGACAAATTGTTTGATTCGTTACCCGACGAGATGGATTGGAGGTATTATGCGTTGATGCTGAAGAATACCATTAAGGATCCAGAAAAGTTGACGTTAGATTTGTTGATTGAGAAACTCGAGAGTCACGAGTTAGAGCTGAAAAAGACATACAAAGTCAATCACTCATCTTACCAGCAGAATTTGGATCTATATTATCCGAAAAGCATGATGCCAAAAGCAACTTCTCCAAAAACTGCATTTTCTGCTAATAATGTGTCGACAGCAAGCAAAGAAAGTCAAAGCAGTCAAAGCAGTGGAAGTCACAGTGGTTATCACGGTGGATCTTCATCATCTGCAAGTCATTCTGATGCAAAGTTTCATTGCAACATCGCAATAGATTTGAAGAATGCTCAGAATTTTGACGAGGAGTCAGCCAAATAGCAGATGGTCTTCTTGGCGTCGGTGTTGGAATCATATGAAGGGTTAGTAGCTGGGAAGATCGGCAACACAAATCTGACGAAAGAGGACTATGATCAAATAGATCCTGAAGAAATGGAGTTAATCGATATTCGTTGGGCGATGGCCAGTGCTGTTCGTAGAGCACATCGTTTTATGGAAATTACCGGCAGGAAGACAATTGGTGGTCCATCTACCAAACTGGGGTTCGATAAATCCAAAGTGACATGCTTCAAGTGTAAGCAGAAGGGTCACTTCAAGCGAGAATGCAAGAACGCTTATGCTGATGAGTCAGAGAACCCTTTCAGAGATGATTACTACAAGAAGGCGATTTATCATCAAAATAAATCTGAGCCGCCTAGATTGAAGCAGTCAGAAGATAACAGAGAGAAATCTAGAGCTCTTGCGGTGATTTACGATGATGAGGGGTATGATTGGAGCAAAGAAGTTTTACCGGAAGAAGATGCGGTTGGTTACGCATTCATGGCGAAAAACGATGAACCTATTCCGTGGAAAGATAATCGTACTGAAGAGCAGAAGTATAACAATAGGAAAATGATTGCTGAAAACAGAATAATTAGAAATTCTCGTATCTATCTGGAAGCTAGAAGAGCGAGAAGATGGGATCCGGATAGGGAGTGTTATCTTGATGAGTATGGAAATATTGCGATTGATGACAAAACGCTTGATCTGGAAGCCATCATCAAGGAGATAAAAGAAGAGGATGAGTATTGGCAAAACAAATGGTGGGGAACTCCAACCGAGAAAATGAAAGAAGAAGAGAAAGAGAAAGAAGAGAAAGAGAAAAAGGAGAAAGAAGAGATCGAGAAAGCAAAGAAGATTGATACTGGCATTATCGATACAACGCAGGAGTTGACTGCAGAGAACCTGGGAAAAATGGCTGACAAAGTGCTGGCTGCTAAAGCACTTGAGGTAGACTCTAACTCCGTGTCTGAGTCAAAAGGCCAGGTCAGTCCAAACTCGTCAACGAATGCGTCAGGTAAAAAGATCGAAGGAAATGTTGATTGCAAAAATTGCAACAAAGAGTGCAAATTTTGTAATACTGTCACATATCTCAACGGTGAAAAAATTAAAGATCTGACAGCAAAGGTCAGAAACGTTGAGAATCAGATTCTTGGTCGTGACAAAACAGTGAAAGCTTCAACTGAACGGATTAAAGAATTAACTGCTCAAATTGAAACTGATAAAATTGAACACGAAAAAGTTAAACATGAAAATGAAAGGTTAATTCTTGAAAACCGTCAAATTTCTGAAAAGTTTGAAAAACTTAAAAGCACAGTGAAAGATAGTAATGATCGAAATGGTAAAACTTTTAAAGAAAACGAACATCTAAAAGTAGTGCTGAGAGTAAAAGAAGAATCAATCAACAAACAACTGGATGAAATCGCTAAATTGAAACTTAAATTTCAAGAGGCTGAAATTGAAAACGAGCGAATCCAGTTAAAGCTTAACAGCTATAGCTCCGCAAGCTTTGTGTTGCAGCACATTGTTCCCAAACTCATCGGGAAAAACAAAGCTGGCGAAGACGTGTATTCTGATGGAACTGGGGTGGGTTTTCACAAAGTTCCACCGCCGATTCTGGATAACTACACGAAAAAGCAATCTGGGTTGGTTGAACTTGAGGAAGGAAGTGAAGTGAAACTTCCTGAGAACATTGATGTCACGTTCACATCTTCTAATGACGATAGTGTCCAAAATGATGTAGTAAAAAGTGTTGTTGAAAAAGTTCTAAAAACAGATAGTAAGATGGGTGTTTCTTGGACAAATACATTCCGAAACAAAAGTCCAAGAACAACTTAAATTAAGAACAAATCTTGTCATGTACAAGATGTTGGGTTCAGATAAGTTGTTTTCGGATTCAGAGTTTCCGATTGAGAATGTAAACATGAACAAATTGACAAATGTTTTCAAATTGGTTGAAGTTGAGTTGTCAAAAGTGAACAATCTGAGTTGAACAAAGACAAGAATGAATTTTGAGAAAGCAAAAGATTACAACAAGAAATCTGTTTATCCACCGCGTTTTTACAATAACAACAAGAACAACTGGTTGGGTGGTTATCAGGGGGGTAAATCGTATCAGAAAAGAAATGTTCCAAACAAGAGGTTTGTTGAGAAGAAGGTGTTTGTGAATAGTTCGAGTTCACTTGCTGATGAAGAAAAAGAAATTTTTTCAAAATCAAACAAAGAGTTCTTTGAAAAGAGAACTTCACAGACTCAGTCTGAAGGCACAAGTCGGGTACTGAACTTGCTTTAGATGTAATCAAGTTGGTCACATTGCACGAAAGTGTAACCATGTGAAGCCTAAGACTGAAACTGTGAAGACTCAACAAAAGAAAGTTGATGTGAAGGGAAAAACACCAATCGTTGTTGAGAAAAAGAGTGTGAAAAATGAACCCGTAAAGAAGTTGGTAACTAAAAACGACAAATTGTACAAAAGGGTTGCATTATCTCACCAAGTTTGGAAACCAAAAGTTGAGAAGAAAATTTCAACTTCTGAGGTGAAAAAGGCTGAAGAATCAATTACGGTTGATTATGATGCAAATTTTCCACCTCTCAAGGCTGAAAATTTCAAAATTCAAATTGCAAGAGTCAAGGTTACACCTAAGGCTGATGAGGCCTGGGTGGACACCATGTTTGACTAAATAGTTTGAATTGCCGGAGCTTCCTGGATCGCGAAGCATGAATCGGCATCTTTCTTGAAGTTGTTTAAGTGATAGTCTGTTATGTGCAGGATCTTTCAAAACTTGTATCCAGATGGATTATGGATAGTGGAGCTTCAAGACATATGACAGGGAAGACTGCGTTACTATATGATGTGAGGAATATCAACGGTGGTTACGTAGGATTTGCTGGTAATCAAGGAGGAAAGATTATAGGTGAAGGAATGTTATCCAATGGAATCGTAACGTTTGAGAGAGTTAAATACATCGCTGAGCTGGAGAACAATCTACTGAGTATCTCCCAGATCTGCGACAGGATGTATACTACTCACTTCACTGACAAAGAATGTTTGATCTTGAAACCGGGATTTGTGATACCTGAGGAATGGATCATCATGAGGGCACCAGGAGTCAATGATCTGTACGTATTGGACATGAGCGTAGCTACTACAACCACGGGTCAGGCTCATTGTTTTGTGTCCAGGGCAACTGAGAAAGAATCAAGATTGTGGCACCGAAAAATGGGGCATATTCACCTAAGGAAGATGAATCACTTGGTGCATAACGATTTGGTCACAGGAGTTCATGTCAAAGGTTTTCATCTGGAAGGGGAGTGCATAAGCTGTGTCAAAGGCAAACAGATGAAAAAGTCACACCCTACAAAGCAAGTCAATTCAGTTTCAAGACCGTTGGAAAGACTTCACATGGATTTGTTTGGTCGGTGAATGTCAAGAGTATTACAGGAGATTATTACTGTTTGGTCGTGACTGATGATTATTCCAGATTTTTGTGGGTTTCATTCTTGAAAATGAAAGACGAAACGTTTGACAGTTTAATGGCGTTGTTTAGAAGGATTGAGAATCTGTACCAAAGGCCTATCAGTAGAATTAGAAGTGAAAATGGTACTGAATTCAAAAACAGTAAGATGGAAGAATTTTGTGATGAAAGAGGTATATTGCATGAGTTTAGTGCTCCGTACACTCCGCAGCAGAATGGAGTCGCAGAACGCAAAAATCGGACGCTAATCGAGACGGCTAGAACTATGCTCGCAGATTCAAAGTTACCGATAAATTTTTGGGCTGAAGCAGTTTCTACCGCATGCTATACGCTCAACAGGGTTCTCACTGTCAAAAAGTTCAACAAAACATGCTTTGAGCTAATCAATAACCGCAAGCCAAATTTGAAGTATCTAGAACCGTTCGGGTCATCCTGTACAGTTATAGAGCCTAATGGAAAGTTTGGTTCGAAGTGCATTGAGGGTATATTTGTTGGTTATGCCAATCCATTGCGACGTGTCTTCGTTCCAAGTGAGAAGCGGATTATTGAAACAGCGAATGTTGAATGTCAAGGTTACACTATGCCGCCGCAGAATCCTGGAGATTCATGGCGTTATCATTATGACAAACTTTGGGATTCGTTTGACATGAGAGAAGAATCAGAGGAAGATTAAGATTTCTTTGATGAGCTGGATATTTTGCGAGAGTATGAGTCGCAACTAAGGTTCC
The DNA here is from genome assembly GCF_002127325.2 of Helianthus annuus. NCBI lineage: Eukaryota > Viridiplantae > Streptophyta > Magnoliopsida > Asterales > Asteraceae > Helianthus > Helianthus annuus. Next base: position 35,037,267 of record NC_035446.2, read on the forward strand.
CAGCGGAGTATTCTAGAAGACCTCAGGAAACTTCAAATGACGATGAAGCAGGTCCTAGTAATGCTGGTGAACATGATGATGAAGTTGCTCCTGGTAATCAGTCAGCAGTGAATGATGATCAAGAAGCTGATAATATGCCAGTATTTGACCATGGTGATTCAGATTCTGAGGGGGAGCAGATCCAGATATCAAGTAAAACAAACCAAGTTGGTGAACAAGATGCAGATCAGAATGTTACTAATCTGGAGGGAAATGTAGATGTTCCAAGCGAAGTGATGCCGCGAACTCTTTCTTATCATCCAGAGGAGTTGATCATAGGAGAATTGCAAGCAGGCGTTCGCACGAGACGTCAAATTGACCAGGGCCTTACATGTTTTTATTCTACAGTAGCACCTTTACAAACTGAATTTTCATTAAGTTGTTTTATCTCGCAGATTGAACCGAGAACTTACAAAGAGGCGCTTACTGAAGATTCTTGGGTCATAGCGATGCAAGAAGAGTTGAGTCAGTTTGAAAAGTTGGGAGTGTGGAAGTTAGTGGATTTGCCGGATGGTCAAAGGAAAATCAATACAAAATGGGTATTCAAGTGTAAGAGAGATGACAGAGGAGTTGTTGTAAGGAACAAAGCTTGACTCGTTGTTCAGGGATTTAGTCAACAGAAGGGGATTGATTTTACTGAAGTCTATGCTCCTGTGGCACAGCTAGAAGCAATCAGAATTTTCCTAGCATTTGCGTCTTGGAAGAACTTCAAAGTATATCAGTTGGATGTAAAGTCAGCGTTTCTTTATGGGAAGGTCAAAGAGGAGGTTTATGTTGGTCAGCCGCCGGGCTTTACTGACCCAATCCACAAAAACAACGTCTACTTATTGGAAAAAGCGCTGTATGGTTTACACCAGGCCCCGAGAGCCTGGTACGAGACTTTGTCTCAACACCTACTCGCTAACAAGTTTATTCGTGGAAAAGTGGATGCCACTCTCTTCACTAAAGTCGTTGATGGTCATCTTCTGATAGTTCAGATTTACGTAGACGATATAATTTTCGGGTCAACGAATGAGAAATTGTGTAAAGATTTTGAACAGGTGATGAAGCAAAAGTTCGAAATGTCATCAATGGGGGAGATGAAATTCTTTTTGGGTCTTCAAGTTGAACAACTACCTGAGGGAATTTTCATTCATCAGACAAAGTACGTTCGTGATATTCTAGAGAAGTTTGGGATGTCAAGTTCTACTCCAGTTGCTACCCCACTTGCAACAAATCATGGGATTCACCCAGATCTCACCGGAGACAGGGCTGATGAAACGTTTTACCGTTCCATGATAGGTTCTTTGATGTATCTAACTGCTTCACGTCCTGATATCATGTACCCCACGTGCCTCGCGGCAAGATTTCAGTCTAACCCGAGAGCATCGCATATGATTATTGTGAAAAGGATATTGCGTTACCTGAAAGGTACTCCGTCATTGGGGTTATGGTATCCTAGGAAAGGCGACTTTACGCTCGAAGGGTATTCCGATTCGGATTTCGGATGCTGCAAAGTCAATGCTAAATCAACAACTGCAGGATGCCAGTTTTTTGGTCCTAGATTGGTTACCTGGCAGTGTAAGAAACAAACGTCTGTGGCGCTATCTACATGTGAAGCGGAGTATGTTTCTGCTAGCAGTTGCTGCTCTCAGATCCTGTGGATACAGCAACAGATGCGCGACTACGGTTTGCAGTTTCTTAACACACCTCTTTTTGTTGATAATGAGGCCGCAATAAATATAACAAAGAATCCAGTACATCACGCTAAAACCAAACATATAGAAATTCGTCATCACTTTATTCGCGATTGTTTCGAGAAAAAGTTGATACGAATTGAGAAAATCCACACTGACGAACAAAAAGCTGATTTGCATACCAAAGCTTTTGATAAAAATCGGTTTCAATATTTGTTAAAACTTAATGGTATGAAATTGTTTTCGGTGTCGGATGGAATTGTGAGCGTTGATGAGAGTACTGTTGCGGATGAAGACGAGAAACAATCTGCAATCGTTTGTCGATTTTTTACGTGTTTTGGTATTTAGGGGGAGTAGAGTAGATAGATGTATATAGATTTATTTTCAGAAAATACAAAAACAGTAAAAAATGCAAAAATACAAAAACATGATAAATCTGAAAAAGAGCTTGTGTATATAGGGAAAATGATAGTACATCAGCTAGACAATTACAGTATGCTAAAGATTTGTAAAGTCTAAATGAGTTAAACAATCTCACTAATGATGTGTCGATAGGTTTTCGCACATTTAGTAGATTTATTCGGGATATAAACCTAAAATTTCAAACTTGCGAAATTCGTGGGGAACACTACTTGGATATATAGGTAACCCCTGAAATCTCGTTTGAAAGGTCTCGTATTCTGATATACTAGGTTTTTATACTCAATGATGTCTGGGGTATTATTCCGGGACTTCTGCTGAACGGAAGTTCTGACCTAGTCCTTGGATAATACTTTCATCAAATGCTTGAAACACAGCATAAACCCTCAGCATGCAGATGAAACAATAAAATTGATAGTCGCTGTTGTTGTAACTAAAAGATCCTCTAAAGGGGACATACTGAAAAGTCGAAGCTGATATCTCTCTACGCATACGGAAGTATCGACCTGAGATCCCTCGGCCCTCGCATACCTAATTTATGTACATATATCATTGTAGTATACTCACCTGTAAGACTGAATATTGGGATTCTGGATACGGGAGTATATTCAAGAGGTGGGACACATGAATTAAGCTAAGTTCATAAGTCATCTAAATTGTATCCTGAATAAATTGAAAATTGTGTGAGAATTTAAGATGGATCAGTATATTAACAATCGAGGTGAATTGTTTAAATCTGAATATGAAATGAAGCTTAACGGTACTAGTAATTTGTCTGAAAAGCTGATATGATTCCCTGACATGCTCAACAAAAATAAGTTTGTATATAGTTTACTTTGTTTATTTTCCGCAATTTAAGTTTTCTGTATTTCATTTTTTAGTTTAGAACACTTTATAAAATCCAAAAAGATTTTATTTCTGCTTTATTTTTGACAAACCAAAGTAGAGAGTTGATTGTTGAATTCTCGAAGATTGAAGCAGATGTAGGAAAGTTCTGAGCTGAAGAATGAGGAGAGCTTACTTTGTCAGAAATTGAGATGTTTTCAAAGACAAAACAAGTTCATTAAGTTGATGCTTGTTACATTGTTTTTAGAAAAAGTGAAAATGTTTTTACAAAATCAGTTTGATTCGTCAAATGATCAACCAAGGTCATTAAGTTGAACTTGGTAGATTAATTGAGTAATCAGGGTCATTAACTTGAACCTGAATACTTGAGTGGATTTCTAAAGCTGATTAAGTTTGTGTTTTATTTTTGGAAAGATAGTTTGTAATGTTATTGTTTGAGACACAGGTTTGGACTTCATTATTTCCAATGGAAGCTAATTGTCAAAGCATGAACCAGATCTCTCAGATCCCAGCATATCGAGAGGGGGAGTCTGTGAAAGGGGGAGTCTGGATCAATAGTCAAAGGGAAGATAAAAGTTGGAGTCAGGTTGTGATCTTAAATCTGTGAAGCTAAAGTGATTATGATAAGAAGACAGAGAATTGAAGAAAAGACCAAGACTGAAGACTCGGAGCTGAAGACTTTGTCAACATCCAAGGGGGAGTCTGTTGATGCATGGAATGTCTGTTGACTACGTCTGCATTACGTCTTAGATCAAGATAGGTCAACATAGGAGCTAGATTGTCAAAATTAGGTTTTATGTTGATAGTTTCGCTTATTTATACATATGTTGAATTAGTTCCGCTTATGTGTCAGTTAATAGGTTCGCTTATGTGGTTTAGGTGAGAGGTTCGCTTATTTGGCATGTCGAATAAGCGAAAGCTCAGGTGCTATATATAGTCACCATAAGCGAAACCTAGTCAGTCTTTTGGTGGACACTGAAGCGGAACCTGATCATTGTATTGGCACTGAAACTCTGTCAAATCTGATTCAAAAAGTAATAAAAGAGAAGGAATTGAAAAGGAAAAGCTGTGTAACTTCATTTACGTTGATTCCGCCTTCGTATGTGAAGATGAACGTTCTCAACTGACTGTTTAGGGTCGGAACACGGTCCAACATCAGTAGTAAGACAAGATGTTGGCATTGTAATTAGTAAACATCATTTACATATCTGTTGCTTGCTGCATAGAAGTTGTTAAATTTTTTGGACGGAACTGGTCCCACGGCTTTGACCTAATCAGACAGACAGCTAGTACAAACCTACGACCACCACCCGACCTCATTCCAAGAACCAGCTGCTGCTGGTAACCAAATCCAACCTAAAACCAAAAAATAAAAACATCAACATGCTGCTGACATATGAGCTCTAATCTGTTGTACTAAGCAAGCAATGCTTGGCATGATTTGTCATAGAACGGTGCACTGCTGCTGGTGTCTTTCACCATTTTATTTAAAAACAATGGATTCCCCTCAGAAACCAACCTTACAAATGTGGGAGCATGAAATTGACTGTTATCATTGTAAATCATATCCTGGCTGGGACCTTTGTGAAGTTGTAATTAATTCGTATACCTTGGCTGCTTTTTTGCGAGTGTAAGAGGGACACCAAGAGCGCCATGACAAAAAGAAAAACCCCTTGCAATCAGACCTATGACACGAATAAAAAAGAGCAGAACCCAATCAGAGGCGAGATGTATATGAGTATTTAAACAACAAACCGACTAATCGTGCTCGGCTATCTCCATATAAGCGACATCCGGTAAGAATCGTGGTCGGAACCCTTTCTCTCTGTTTTAGATGGTCCGTAAGTTAGCCACCTAAAAGATATGGCAACATAAGCGGGTTAGGTATCAAACGGGTAAAAATGGGTTCATCTTTACTACAGTGCAACATGTTCAATTTTTAAAAAAATCTTTTATTCTCGCAACAATTTAGGAGGTTAAATACATTAAAATTAAAATTTGAGCCCAAAACGCCTTTCAACACGTTTTTAACCAACCCACACCCCTTTTAGCAAGAACTTTTATTTGACCCGTTTCATATACAAGTATACAACACAACCTAGATTGGCCTACTCATAACTATAAGAATAATTGAGTGTTGAAAAGTTGTAATTAATTTGTATACCTTGGCTGCTTTTTTGCGAGGGTAGGAGCGACACCAAGAGCGCCATGACGAAAAGAAACACCCCTTGCAATCAAACCTGTGACATGAATAAAAAAGGATCAGAACCCAATCAGAGGTGAGATGTATGAGTATTTAAGCAATAATCCACAGAAATGCTTATGTGAAGAACGAAAAACCAAATTAACTCATAATTTTGAAAAAGATTTTTTAGAGCAATTCATAATTGAAAATATGCCACATCTGATGCCATGTGGCATATAAAACAGAGAATTACCTTAGCGTAACAGTTGGGAGAATAACAAACCGACTAACCGTGCATGACTATCTCTCCATATAAGCGACACCCGGTAAGAATCGTGGCCGGAACCCTTTCTCTCTGTTTTAGATGGTCCGTAAGTTAATCACCTAAAAGATATGGCAACATAAGCGGGTTAGGTATCAAACGGGTCAAAATGGGTTAAAATCTCCAAAATTTTCGGCCATTAAAAATCCAAAATCGATCCATCGGTTTTTGTTTCGGCTCCATTATTTTGGTTCAGATTTTTCGGTTGTTTCGGTTATATGCTCAACCCTATTTTATAACTATTTTTTCATATATTACACATCGACCCATCAGCAACGAAATACAATCTAAATTATGATTACAAAAACAATATTATTACGATACCTTTTGCTAATGCGCTGAACAACATCAAGAATTTCCATCAATTGTTGCACCTTGGGATTTGTCAGTCTGTCTTCACTTTCCAATATCAAGTTCGAGAATTTCATAACCGTAAAGACCTCAGCTTCAACTTTGTTTAACATAGATTATTTGGAGTATCTTATAAACTTACATGGTTAATTGGAGACATCACAACAACATTGTCTGGGCACTCAGAAATGTATGTCTTGATCAACGTCAATGATCTGCCCAGAGCTATTTATTTACGATACTGCGAAAAATCAAAATATATTCTTGTGAAAGGTGGGAACATAGTACAGGCATATTACCTTTCTTGACTTATCTAAAGACCCGGCGGCGGAGCAAACAATTTAATGAGTATTTTGTACGGTCAAACACAATGTTCCTATTTGATGAGTATTTTGGACAGCAGGGCCGACCTAACCCAAGTATTTTGAGGCTTGGGCCTTGGGCCACCAAATCTATAGGGCCTCAAGATTTAACCACCGCCGTCTCATCGTCGCTAAACTCGACATATCTTGCCTTGTCAGATAATGTAAGGCATGCGACAAGACATGGACCGACACACAATTTAAACAATATAATCCCGATAAAGTAAAACTAACAACAAAATTGCAAACCTAATAGTTTAAATTAACAACATAACTAACTTCAATTCAGTTTGTAAAAAGCGTTCAAATTCGGTTAATAAACTTGAAGAAAAATATAACAAAAAACCTGATTCTTTGCATACTTCATCAGCTTCATCTTTGACCATGAAATTGGAATCTTTTGAATTCAAGCCCATGAAATCCCTTTCAATCTTTCAACTACAAATATTAACTACCACGAAAATTAAGTGATTAAAAACGCCCAAGAATCTAAACAGAACCCATAAATTTTGAAGAACCTTTGAATTACCTTGTAATTTAAAACCCGGATTACAGCTCAACTGTTGAACCCCTCTGTCGGAACCCTAGATGACTAAACCGACATCGCTTTAACCCCTGTTAATAGCCGCTCACGCATCTCCTTCTTTCTCTGTGTTCTCTGGTTCTCCCTCCCTCTCTTCTCTGAATATGCAATCGGAAGCATCAGAGGGAACACCGGATTTCCCTCTTTGTCACTATAACATGCGTATTCGTCGGAGAAAATTAAGATACAAAGACAGAAAAAAGGTCATTTTGTATAGACAGAAGGTGGAGGAAGCTTTAGCGGTGGCATTAAAGGGGAAGAGCACCATTCGATTAAAACTAATTTGAGGGAAGAAGAATCGATTGGGGCAATTCAGGAATCAAAGGGCAACGATTGAGTTGAGAAACTGATGATAACATTCTGAGGGTTTGATGTAGGGAAAGCAGGGCAAAATGGGAAGAAAAATGTAAAAATATAGAGTTTTGTTTGAGACTTTTAGTCTGCCATACACTAATGTATTTAAGAGGCTCATAATGAAGGTTGTAAAAAGTTGATATAACTAAATTTTTAAGTACATATAGATTAACACCTAATATTTTAATGATTACTTATGTATGCACTAATCTATAATAATATTAAATGTTTAATGGCTAACTTACATATTAATTTGTCAAAACAAAAAAATAAAGAAAGATTAGAATCTGCCTAAGTTCTGGTCGCAGCCCTTGAGGCAGAATTGAATGATTTTTTTAATTGTTTTAACAACTAACAACTTGTATTAAATGCCAACCAACCTTAACCCTAATCCTTCCCTATAAATACTAAGCCATCTCCAAGCCATATTCACTTTTCTAAACACTCTCAACTCTTTCTAATCACTCTAAATTCGCAGCAACATCAGAAGTTCGAGCAGATTCAGCAAGTTTCACTAAAGTGAGCATAACTCACCCGTTTCTTGTCTGTTTTAGTCCATTCTTTTTCCTATGTGCTTGGATTGACCTTAGCTTCAATTCCATGGGTTTTTCACAGTAAATAAGTCCCTGGAACGTCGCCAAAAAGGCTCCAAAGTTCACTGTTCATTTCTGATTTCATCTAAATCTTTACTAAACTTGTTTAACTTGAGTTTAACTCATCTCAAACCTATGTCCTTATGCTTATAACCACTTCTATGGTTAGTTAGGCTTAAAAACAAGGTTGAGACATTCAAAATCAGAGGTTAAACCTCATATACATTCTGTCTTGTTTAGGGTTTTTAACCCACAAGTAATGTTTAAGTCCAAGACTTGATGTAGGTGTGATTATGGACTAACTTGGGTTATCCAACATAAAATCCCCACATTACTTGATGATTTCTCATAGAGTAGTTGTTTATATTCTTGTATTATTCCTAGTTCATGACCCTCCTTGTATGTTTTTACATCAAGTGTAGTAGTGAACACTTAAAGGTACCTAAATGGAAGACTCCTCTTCCTACCTCCTACATGATTTCCATGAAACTTAGAGGTACCTAAATGAAGATTTAATCTTCTACCTCATGCTTGACTATTGGATTTATTAATATATATTACATAACCTATATAATACATAAACATATTATCCGAATAATCGAATCTTTGATGATGAACTAGTGTTCATATGTCAAGGTACTAGATTATATCATCCTAGACTTTGATAACTTGTCACTGTGACAACTCGAAATTTAGAACCTTTCGTTGTAACTTGCTTGTACGTTATGTGATTAGTTGAATGATTAAACTTAATGATAACGTGAACCTTTATGTGATATGTGCTTTATTATGTGTGCGTTGGTATATTTATGTATGCGTTATATGCGAACCGAGAACCCAACACGAAACAACAAAGAACCCGACTCGAGACCATGAGGTCTCGAGTGAATAGTGACCGAATGGGCCTTTGGGCCGAGAACCTTTTGGCCGGTTGGGCCTTTGGGCCGTAAACCCCCACTCGAAACCCACTAAGGGTGCACACACTTGGAACTAGCCTATATATAAACCACCCTTAGTTATTTGTTACCATTTGTTGAAACATTACACCCACACACTCTCCTACTTCTCTCTCTCACTTAAACTCTAGAACACAAACACTTCATCATTCTCGGATTTGGACTTGGATCGGCTCACACACACACCCGGTTGGAAGCTTTACACACACACCCTCGAAACCCATCAACCGGTTAGTATTTCTTGTTGATTATGGTTGAATGCTTAGTGTTAAAATGTTCATATTATGTTTGTATGATGAGATTATGTGACAATATGATTAAGTTGTTGAGTTATACATAATGTTTTGAAAAAGAAATTGGTTCATGAATGTTTCTTGTTATGAGTTGAACTATACATATTTGATGTTGAAAATGGGTTCATGGTATGATAAAAAGGTGAATGATGATATTGGTTGCACTTGGATTTGATCCGAAAAGTTTGGGTGTTTATACTAAGAAAATCGGCTAATGAATATGTTTGTCAAGTAGGATGCATGCTAGTAAATTGTATCTTGATAGTTGTTCATGATTTTGGGTGAATAAGTGTTGTTTATGTTATGAAGAACTTGATGAATATAAGTTTGATTATTTGAAGAACACTTTGAATGATAGTTGAAGATTGAAAACCCTTGTGATTTTGATCCATCTTTGACTAGTAACCTGATTAGGAAAACTGTGAGTGGAATGCTATTGGTAGTTTCCTGATTTGGGCCTGATTATATTGTACTAATGGGACTGATACACCTGCATCAACACGTGAACTTGAAAACGACTGATACCGACTCGCAATCACACGGTTGCGACTCGCAACCACAGCGTGTCAACTCGAGACCACGCGGTTGCGACTCGCAACCATAACAGGACAAGCCGAAACCACAGGTTACGAGTCCTGTTGCGACTCGAGACCTCAGCATGATGAACCGAGACCACGGTTGCGACACCGGTTGCGACTCGCAACCACCTGAGATCAGCACACAGCATGACTCGAGACCATGTTTGCGAGTCCGGTTGCGACTCGAGACCACACTTTTGGGCCTTAGTTAATGGGCCAGACTGATGGGCTTCTGTGTTAACTGCTTTTACGTGTTTGGGCCTTAGTAGTTGGACTGAACTTGTGAACCGTATGTGCTACTGTTGATTAGGAACACTGTGAACTGTTACTGCTAAACGTGCTTGCCAAACGTGTTGAACATTTGTGCACTACTTGGTTCGAATCTGACTATAAGTGATATCCGTGTTAGGACGTAACTGACTACTTGCGACTTGATTGACTTTCTGTGATTAACTGCCGAGCAAACCAAGGTGAGTTCACACCCTCTACAAAGCATGGGATTCCCTGGGTTGGGAACGGGGTTAAGGAACGTGGGTTCCTCGTCCTCCTTGGGCAGGACGTCAGTGGTTCAGGAATGTGATTCCTCGTCCGGATGGACGGATAAACGTACTAGACTAAAACTCTATCACGAAGTCCCTCCTTTTTGTATCGACTAATCGCCGGGCCAATGGCGAGCGGGTCATTAGTTAGATAGCGCTATTTAGGTCTGACAAGCCTCACACCGTGCCGCAGAGGACGGGCGTGAACTAATGGATCTGGGGCACGTCAATGATGATAGACATTGATGTTTTCAGGGCACATAAACATGACTACAGTCAGCAGTCGATATGGTAACGAGTCTAGTGTACGCATGGGGTAGCCCCCACGGCTGGAGAGCCGGATGATGTACGCATGGGGTAGCCCCCACGGCCGAAATGCCTGATAACTACATGGGGTAGCCCCCACGGCCGGAGTGCCGGAGTAACTGGGAACGAACATGTCACGTTTTTTAAACTATGGGGTAACCCCCACGGCAGGATGCCAGTTAAAGGAAAACTGTTTTTGAATAACTAAAACGAACGCCCACCCGTGAACTCACTCAACTAGTTGTTGACTCGTTACTACATGCTTTGCAGGACCATAGGTACTCAACTGGAGCTTGCATGGAGGAGGATCGTTGTGGGACACGGATTGCTGCGTGCTATGTTAAACTTGGAAACTTTTGAACTTATGTTATAACTTTAAACTTATGCTTCCGCTTGCAACTTAAACTTATTTGTTTTGGAACACCAATCGTATTGGTTAAACTTTTATAATTACTTATGTGCTTGTTCAGTATGATTGGTGGCTGGATCCTGGTCAGTCACGCCTCCAAGCGGTAGTACTCCGCAGGTGGGATTTTGGGGGTGTGACAGATTGGTATCAGAGCCATTGGTTATAGTGAACTTGGTTTTAATAAAGGAGAAACGTTTTTGTTAAAACCAGACTATAACCGGAACAGTGCTCAACGGTCCACAACGACACTTCGCTCCTCATGCAAGGCTCGACGTTCTAGGTAATATGATGTATGTATATTGCCTACTTGTTAGTTGCGTAGTACATTGCTCATGGTATGCTTGATTAGTAGGACTACTGTTGTTTGAACACGTGCGTGCTTACTCTGTCCTACTATCGTACTTTCGCGAACCTCTCTCACACGTGTTACTCTTATTATGAAGAACCATGTCTGGACGCGTTAACATGACACAAGCCCAGTTGACGGCTTTGATCAACGAACGAGTTGCCGCAGCGCTCGCAGCTGCACACGCAGGAGGTATATCCTGCAGTCCGAAATTGTTTTAGGATCATTTGGATCCTACTCTCGTGAACCAACCTTTGTGTTAAACTCTGTCTTTCTTTCACCTACCTTAGGTCAGTATGCTCAGGCACCGGTGTGCACTTTTAAGACCTTTATGGACTGTCGACCCACTACTTTTAGCGGAACTGAAGGAGCAGTAGGTCTCCTACACTGGTTTGAGAAACTGGAGTCTGTGTTCGAAATGTGTGAATGCCCTGAAGCGCGCAGGGTGAAGTATGCTACTGGTACTCTCGAGGGTTTGGCCCTCACGTGGTGGAATGCTCAAGTGCAGATGTTAGGGTTGGTTGCTGCCAACGCCACCCCATGGGAAACTTTCAAGGAAATGATCAGGGAGGAATACTGCAGTCGTGACGACATTCACAAACTGGAAGATGAGTTCTACAATCTCAAGATGTCGGGGTCAGAAATTGAGGCATACACTAAGAGATCGCATGAGCTTGCTTTGTTGTGTCCTACAATGGTGGATCCTCCGTATAAGCGAATTGAACTCTATCTCAAGGGCTTGGTGCCAGAGATCCAAAGTCATGTGACTTCAGCAAACTTGACTACTATCCAGCAGGTTGTACAGTTGGCTCACCGTCTCACTGACCAAGCGGTGGAGCAGAACAAGTTACCGAAGCGTATAGGTGCTGCAACTACTTCTGGTGCTTCTAGTGGGGATAAACGGAAATGGGATGGAACTTCAAGCAGGGGTTCAACTTCGGTGCAAACTCAGTCTCAGCAGAGAAAGACGGATGATCACAAGAGCCCCAGTCAGCAATCGTCTGGTGGTCAAAGTCATGGCGGATACAAGGGGAATCACCCCAAGTGCAATCGTTGCAACCTACACCACAGTGGGCCATGCACCAGGGGCAACTGTCATCGATGCAACAAGCCGGGTCATGTTGCAAAGGATTGCAGGAGCGCATACCCCGCCAATCAGAATCGTCAGCAACCTCAGCAGAACCAGCGGCAGCAACAGGGTAACAACAAAGGATGCTTTCAGTGTGGAGCTGAAGGCCACTTCAAGAAAGATTGTCCCCAACTGAACCAGAACAACAACAACAACAATCAGGGGAATGGTAACAATGGAAACAACAACAATGGTGCTAGGGGACGAGTGTTCGTGATTGGTCAAGGGGAAGCAAGGAATGATCCCAACGTGGTGACGGGTAAGTTCCTTCTCGACGACTTTTATGTTACAGTCTTATTTGATTCGGGTGCCGATACTAGCTATGTGTCACTAGAAGTTAGTAAGATGCTTAAGCGTATTCCTACACCCCTGAGCGACAAACACACCGTAGAGCTAGCTAATGGTAAGAGTTTGGAAGCCTCACACGTAGTCAAGGGTTGCCAGCTTATTCTCGCTAACCAGACCTTCTCTATCGATCTTATTCCTATTGTTTTGGGTAGTTTCGACGTTGTCATTGGGATGGATTGGTTATCCCAACATCGAGCAGAGATTCTTTGCAACGAGAAGATCGTTCGTATTCCTGGTTTAGGTGGTGAACCTCTCATGATTCGTGGCGACAAGAGAAGTGCTGTTGAGAACATTATCTCTCTTCTTAAGGCTCAGAAATGCTTACGAAAGGGCCACACTGCGATTTTGGCTCTAGTTACTGATACCACAGAGAAAGAGAAGAAGCTAGAAGATTTTCCCGTTGTACGCGACTATCCTGAGGTATTCCCTGAGGAATTGCCTGGTCTTCCGCCCCATCGCCAAGTCGAGTTTCAGATTGATTTAGCTCCTGGAGCCGCGCCTGTAGCCCGTGCACCTTATCGATTAGCGCCATCAGAGTTGGAAGAACTCTCCACGCAACTACAAGAACTCTTGGATAAGGGTTTTATTCGTCCTAGCTCATCGCCTTGGGGAGCTCCAGTACTATTTGTGAAAAAGAAGGATGGTACCTTCAGAATGTGTATCGACTATCGTGAACTCAACAAGGTGACTGTGAAAAATCGTTATCCTCTACCGCGCATTGACGACTTGTTCGACCAGTTGCAGGGGTCGAGCTACTATTCAAAGATCGATCTGAGGTCGGGATATCACCAGTTGAGAGTTCGAGAAGAGGATGTCTCTAAGACGGCCTTTAGAACTCGTTATGGGCACTATGAGTTTCTGGTCATGCCGTTTGGGCTGACGAACGCACCGGCAGTTTTTATGGATTTGATGAATCGAGTGTGCAAGCCGTACCTGGATAAGTTTGTTATAGTCTTTATCGACGACATCCTGATCTATTCTAAGAGCAAGGAAGAGCACGAGCAACATCTACGACTTATTCTGGAACTCCTTCGGAAGGAACAGCTTTACGCGAAATTCTCGAAATGCGACTTCTGGCTTCGAGAGGTCCATTTCCTAGGGCATGTGGTGAACAAGGATGGGATTCACGTTGATCCATCCAAAGTGGAGTCTATTAAGAACTGGCCTGCGCCTCGCACACCAAAGGAAATTCGCCAATTTTTGGGATTGGCAGGTTACTACAGGAGATTCATCAAGGATTTTTCTAAGATCGCGCAGCCTCTCACGTTGTTAACACAGAAGGGCGTTGTCTATCATTGGGGAAATGCACAAGAGTTAGCTTTTCAGCATCTAAAGGATAGACTTTGTAGTGCACCTATTCTTTCACTGCCAGAGGGCACAGATGATTTTGTGGTTTACTGTGATGCATCAATTCAAGGTCTTGGTTGTGTATTGATGCAACGAGATAAAGTCATAGCCTACGCCTCACGACAACTCAAAGTTCACGAGAAGAACTACACGACGCATGATTTAGAGCTGGGAGCTGTTGTCTTCGCACTTAAACTATGGCGGCATTACCTGTACGGAACCAAGTGCGCCATCTACACCGACCACAGAAGTTTAGAACACATATTCAAGCAGAAGGAACTGAATATGCGGCAGCGACGATGGGTCGAACTGCTGAATGACTATGAGTGCTCTATCAGATATCACCCGGGCAAGGCCAATGTTGTGGCAGACGCCCTCAGTCGAAAGGACACTACGCCTAAGCGCGTAAGAGCTTTACAACTCACGATCCATTCTAGTCTACCTTCGCAAATACGAGCTGCTCAGATAGAAGCACTGAAACCAGAAAACGTTAGAGCTGAAGCTCTACGCGGGTCAAGGCAACGCTTAGAACAGAAGGAAGACGGTGCTTATTATGTAACAGGACGCATTTGGGTCCCACTCTATGGCGACTTACGAGAACTTGTGATGGATGAAGCGCACAAATCTCGCTACTCGGTACACCCTGGTTCGGACAAGATGTACCACGATATTAAGACTACGTATTGGTGGCCTAGCATGAAGGCCCACATAGCAACTTATGTCAGCAAGTGTTTGACTTGTGCGCAAGTCAAGACGGAATATCAGAAACCCTCAGGCCTACTCCAACAACCAGAGATACCACAATGGAAATGGGAGCAAATTTCCATGGATTTCGTTACTGGCCTACCTAGATCACAGCGCGGAAACGATACTATCTGGGTGATCGTGGATCGACTCACAAAATCCGCACACTTCTTGGCAATCAAGGAAACAGATAAGTTCTCCACTTTAGCGGAGGTATACCTCAAGGAAGTTGTTTCGAGGCACGGGGTGCCCACTTCTATCATCTCTGATCGAGATGCACGTTTTACTTCGGAACTGTGGCAGGCAATGCACAAGTCTTTTGGCTCACGTCTAGATATGAGCACAGCATATCACCCACAGACGGACGGGCAGTCCGAACGCACTATTCAAACCTTAGAAGACATGCTCCGTGCATGTGTAATCGACTTTGGCAACAGCTGGGAAAGACATCTGCCACTCGTGGAATTCTCGTACAATAACAGCTACCACACCAGCATTAAAGCTGCTCCGTTTGAGGCATTGTACGGACGTAAATGCCGGTCACCCCTCTGTTGGGCAGAGGTGGGGGATAGTCAAATCACTGGTCCAGAACATGTGGTAGACACTACTGAGCGGATTGCTCAAATACGACAACGCATGGCGGCCGCTCGTGACCGTCAGAAGGCCTACGCCGATAAGGGCAGGAAACCACTTGAGCTCCAGGTTGGGGAGCGGGTATTACTCAAAGTTTCACCCTGGAAGGGTGTGGTTCGTTTTGGTAAACGCGGCAAACTCAATCCACGATACGTTGGACCTTTCGAAATCCTTGAGAAAATAGGCAAGGTGGCCTACAAACTGAAATTACCAGCAGAACTCGGTGCAGTTCACAACGTTTTCCATGTGTCGAATCTGAAGAAGTGTCTGTCAGATGAGACGCACGTGGTTCCTCTGAAGGAACTCACGATCGACGAACAGTTGAAATTCGTCGAAGAACCTGTCGAGATCACGGACCGGGATGTCAAGGTCCTCAAGAGCACTAGAATACCTCTTGTTCGAGTTCGTTGGAACTCACGTCGCGGCCCAGAGTTTACCTGGGAGCGCGAAGATCGGATGAAACAAAAGTATCCCCAACTGTTTGAGAACAGTACAAACGCTACTGAGGCTGAAGCTACGGAATTTCGGGACGAAATTCCAGATCAACGGGGGGTGGATGTGACACCCCAGGAAAACCGGGAAAACCATGCAACTTGACTAGCTTCCTCAGTGAGTGCCATCAAATTTCGGGACGAAATTTCTTTCAACTTGGGGATGATGTGACAACTCGAAATTTAGAACCTTTCGTTGTAACTTGCTTGTACGTTATGTGATTAGTTGAATGATTAAACTTAATGATAACGTGAACCTTTATGTGATATGTGCTTTATTATGTGTGCGTTGGTATATTTATGTATGCGTTATATGCGAACCGAGAACCCAACACGAAACAACAAAGAACCCGACTCGAGACCATGAGGTCTCGAGTGAATAGTGACCGAATGGGCCTTTGGGCCGAGAACCTTTTGGCCGGTTGGGCCTTTGGGCCGTAAACCCCCACTCGAAACCCACTAAGGGTGCACACACTTGGAACTAGCCTATATATAAACCACCCTTAGTTATTTGTTACCATTTGTTGAAACATTACACCCACACACTCTCCTACTTCTCTCTCTCACTTAAACTCTAGAACACAAACACTTCATCATTCTCGGATTTGGACTTGGATCGGCTCACACACACACCCGGTTGGAAGCTTTACACACACACCCTCGAAACCCATCAACCGGTTAGTATTTCTTGTTGATTATGGTTGAATGCTTAGTGTTAAAATGTTCATATTATGTTTGTATGATGAGATTATGTGACAATATGATTAAGTTGTTGAGTTATACATAATGTTTTGAAAAAGAAATTGGTTCATGAATGTTTCTTGTTATGAGTTGAACTATACATATTTGATGTTGAAAATGGGTTCATGGTATGATAAAAAGGTGAATGATGATATTGGTTGCACTTGGATTTGATCCGAAAAGTTTGGGTGTTTATACTAAGAAAATCGGCTAATGAATATGTTTGTCAAGTAGGATGCATGCTAGTAAATTGTATCTTGATAGTTGTTCATGATTTTGGGTGAATAAGTGTTGTTTATGTTATGAAGAACTTGATGAATATAAGTTTGATTATTTGAAGAACACTTTGAATGATAGTTGAAGATTGAAAACCCTTGTGATTTTGATCCATCTTTGACTAGTAACCTGATTAGGAAAACTGTGAGTGGAATGCTATTGGTAGTTTCCTGATTTGGGCCTGATTATATTGTACTAATGGGACTGATACACCTGCATCAACACGTGAACTTGAAAACGACTGATACCGACTCGCAATCACACGGTTGCGACTCGCAACCACAGCGTGTCAACTCGAGACCACGCGGTTGCGACTCGCAACCATAACAGGACAAGCCGAAACCACAGGTTACGAGTCCTGTTGCGACTCGAGACCTCAGCATGATGAACCGAGACCACGGTTGCGACACCGGTTGCGACTCGCAACCACCTGAGATCAGCACACAGCATGACTCGAGACCATGTTTGCGAGTCCGGTTGCGACTCGAGACCACACTTTTGGGCCTTAGTTAATGGGCCAGACTGATGGGCTTCTGTGTTAACTGCTTTTACGTGTTTGGGCCTTAGTAGTTGGACTGAACTTGTGAACCGTATGTGCTACTGTTGATTAGGAACACTGTGAACTGTTACTGCTAAACGTGCTTGCCAAACGTGTTGAACATTTGTGCACTACTTGGTTCGAATCTGACTATAAGTGATATCCGTGTTAGGACGTAACTGACTACTTGCGACTTGATTGACTTTCTGTGATTAACTGCCGAGCAAACCAAGGTGAGTTCACACCCTCTACAAAGCATGGGATTCCCTGGGTTGGGAACGGGGTTAAGGAACGTGGGTTCCTCGTCCTCCTTGGGCAGGACGTCAGTGGTTCAGGAATGTGATTCCTCGTCCGGATGGACGGATAAACGTACTAGACTAAAACTCTATCACGAAGTCCCTCCTTTTTGTATCGACTAATCGCCGGGCCAATGGCGAGCG
The DNA here is from genome assembly GCF_002127325.2 of Helianthus annuus. Taxonomy (NCBI): domain Eukaryota; kingdom Viridiplantae; phylum Streptophyta; class Magnoliopsida; order Asterales; family Asteraceae; genus Helianthus; species Helianthus annuus. The sequence continues at coordinate 35,055,112 of NC_035446.2, forward strand.
GGTCATTAGTTAGATAGCGCTATTTAGGTCTGACAAGCCTCACACCGTGCCGCAGAGGACGGGCGTGAACTAATGGATCTGGGGCACGTCAATGATGATAGACATTGATGTTTTCAGGGCACATAAACATGACTACAGTCAGCAGTCGATATGGTAACGAGTCTAGTGTACGCATGGGGTAGCCCCCACGGCTGGAGAGCCGGATGATGTACGCATGGGGTAGCCCCCACGGCCGAAATGCCTGATAACTACATGGGGTAGCCCCCACGGCCGGAGTGCCGGAGTAACTGGGAACGAACATGTCACGTTTTTTAAACTATGGGGTAACCCCCACGGCAGGATGCCAGTTAAAGGAAAACTGTTTTTGAATAACTAAAACGAACGCCCACCCGTGAACTCACTCAACTAGTTGTTGACTCGTTACTACATGCTTTGCAGGACCATAGGTACTCAACTGGAGCTTGCATGGAGGAGGATCGTTGTGGGACACGGATTGCTGCGTGCTATGTTAAACTTGGAAACTTTTGAACTTATGTTATAACTTTAAACTTATGCTTCCGCTTGCAACTTAAACTTATTTGTTTTGGAACACCAATCGTATTGGTTAAACTTTTATAATTACTTATGTGCTTGTTCAGTATGATTGGTGGCTGGATCCTGGTCAGTCACGCCTCCAAGCGGTAGTACTCCGCAGGTGGGATTTTGGGGGTGTGACAGTCACGATTCTAACGGAACCTTGTTCCATGAAAACACTTAAACTCCTTAGAGTTTCCTAGTGTCAAGAACAAGTATCATATGTAGTAGGTGATTATTTTTATATGTTATTTTCATGTTGTTTTAAATTCCGAATCTCGACTCTAAACATACTTGAACTTTAACCCTTATACATTCGATCTCCTAATCTCATTGCTCGTCAACAATTGGATAATCGGAAAGCATATGCAAATTTGTGAGTATACTTGACCCATTTTACCGTTTTCACACTTTTGGGTGTAACATGTTATTATATACAAAACACACTTACTATACATATTCTTATGCAAATGTACACCAGATAGTCCAATACATGCTTACTATTTGTTATGCTTGATTCGTGTTTTCTGGCCCATACTTATGTGATGAACTTGTCATTAGCTTCGTACGAGCCTCCATTTAACATGTATAGCGCTATAGGAGTAACGCACCGCCAGTAGACTAGTGGTCATGTCAAATTTTCATTTATACTTGCATAAACAGAGGGTTGACTTGTAAATCACATGCCAGTTTATACATTAATCTTGATAACTAGGTTTGCCATGTGGATTGTTCCTTATTGTAGGATCGTGAAACGACCTGACGAGTCTATCAGAAGAGTGCTCAGACTGAATCAGAGGCGGAATTCATTGATTCAGTCTTTGTCTAGCTTGATTTCACTAATTTGTCTCTGTTTATTGATCTGCTAACAAGTTACAAGCTCCGGAGATGATTTGGCAGGGCTTCGCCGTACCATACAAGACCACACACACACTTGTTATATCTGCTGTCTGGTTTCGCTTATGTGAACCCTTATATAGAGTTGGGGTTTCGCTTCAGTATACATGTCCTTGAAGCGAAACCTTCAAGTGACATCCAAGCAAAACTATATGATGACATCTAAGCGGAACCTCTACCAATGTCACCATAAGCGAAACCTATTCAACAAACACACCGTACTTCCTATTTTCTCGTACAATGTGCCTTAAACTAGCATTCTAAGACTAAGACTTGATCCAAGACGAAATCAACAGATGAAGTGCACCAACAGACTCCCCCTCAGATGTTGATGGAGTCGTTCATCAAGTCTTTGGCAACTTCATGTCTGTGCTTCTTTAGTCTTGATCAATCTCCGGGCTTCTTGGACTCGAACTAAGATGTAGTCGACAGACAACTGCACCAACAGACTCCCCCTTGAATGTTGACAGAATCTTTAGTGAGAGTCTTCAACATGACATTCTCAATTTTGATTGGTCTTCTTCAGGAACTTTTCCTGGAATCATATCTTCTTCAGGAACTTACTCCTGAAATCATGTGCCTGGATCTTTCTCTGGCTCTAACTCTCATCAGACTCCCCCTATCATCGAGCTGGGATCGCTGTCTGGTATTTGTTATCACCATTGAAATCAACTCCTGGCTTTATCAGTTTAAGCTCTTCTCAGGTTCTGATGTGTCTCCTGGCCTTCCGTAGCAACAGGATCAGAAACCTGCACAACTCAAACACTCTTATCACAAAATAAACACTATTGTGATTCAACTTAATGAATCAGCTAATCATTTAAGAAAACTATGAAGATCAAATTGCAGGTTAACATTCAACTATAAACTTCAAGTTAATGAACCCCTTTAGTCATTTCAAAATCTTCACCTTTTCACACACTCTCTCCCAAACCACAAGTTCAACATGTTTAGCACTTGAAATGTTGAAAATCAACTCTTCACAATCAGTTGTCGAAAATCTTTTTGAAGTTTTCAAATTTCAAAACAAAAATACAATATTTTTGGATTTTTGAATAAGGTGAAATATTGAAAAAAAAAAAAACTGAATACAAACACTATTTTTGAGAGATTGTGCAAGAGGATCATATCGGTTTTGAGACACATCACTAACACCGTTGATCTAGATTAATCAGCAAATGTTAAAAACAAATTTACTTCTGATTGTCAGTATTGTTGTCCACTTAAACTTCTACACACGTTTTCAATTGATTCCAGATACGTATTTAATGTCTTAGCACTTAAACTTATTTGAGTGTCCCACCTCTTGAATATACTCCCGTATCCAGATCCCGATATTCAGATTTACAGGTAAGTATACTACGAACGATATCTGTATATAAATTAGGGGATATGCGAGAACTGAGGGATCTCAGGTCGATACTTCCGTATGAGCAGAGAGATATCAGTCTCGGCTTTTTAGTGTGTCCCCTTTAGAGGATTTTTTAGCTACAACAGCAGATCATCAATTTTATTGTCTAATCAGCTGAGGGCTAATGCTGTGTTTCAAGCATATGAAGAAAGTATTATCCAAGGACTAGGTCAGAACTTCCATTCAGCAGAAGTCCCGGAATAATACTCCAGACATCATTGAGTATAAAAACCTAGTATATCGGAATAAGAAACCTTTCAAACGAGATTTCAGGGGTTACCTATATATCCAAGTAGTGTTCCCCACGAAATAAGTAAGTTTGAATTTAGGTTTATATCTCGAAAACAATTTACTAACTGTGTGAAGCCTACTGACACATCATTAGCAAGACTTGTTTAAAACATTTTTGACTTCACAAATCTCTAGCATGTTGTGATAGTCCACCGATGTACTATCATCTCCTCTTATAGCAACAAAACTCATTTTCATTTTTCAATTTTTTAAATTTTTCAAAATTTTATTACTCCCCCTAAAATCAAAATTTGTTTCAATTATGATTTTCTGAGAAAAAAAAATTGAAAACAAACTATACGAGAAATTTGACAACATTATGTGAATTACCTCAATTCACCATTCTCATGCAAAAACAATCAGAACTCCCCCTCACAACAAACTATTTTCCCATTATGATTTCAAAACACTTAAGTTTGTTTTAATCAAAATGGTTTTTCCGGAAAAATTAGTTTGTTTACCAACCATCTGTAGATTCGGGGTTACTTCATCACATGACAATTTTTAGAAGTTCAGTTTTAAATCTCAATCACCTGTAGAAAATCAAGTACAACTTAGTGTCCCTGATTTACCACATGTAAGGCGAAAAATCACTAGAGTGAAATTTCTCAAGAAATGTGCCGATTCATGTTCCACGCTTACCAACCTGGGAACTCCGGCAAGTCAGGTTTTTCTATTTAAACAGATTCACCCAAGCTTGACGGTCCTTGGTGATTTTGAATTCTTGTTCAACAATGGTGGAAATTTTGCATCATCCATTGTTAAACCTGAATTCTCCATTTTTACCTCAACCAATGGCTCCTCTGGCTTTGACGAACCAGAATCATTGCCTGCAGGTGGCTTGTCTGACTTTGACACATCAGATTCATCGCCGACCATTTTCTTCTTCTTCTTTTCCTCTTTCGTCCTCAGATTTGTATCTGATGAATTCATCTTGCTTGATTTTGCAATCGAGGAAGTTGATTCATCAGAACTCTTATTCTTTCCAACGGATGAACCCGAGGACAAAATCTTCTCGAGATATTCTTTCGCCTTCTTTCTCTTTTTTCTCAGTCTGTCTTTCTGCCCCTCAGAAAGCTTAACTTTCTTTTCTTGAATTGTCTGTTCTTGAACTTTAGGTTTCAGAACCTTCTGCTCATGGGGCTTGACTTTGACTGGAATCTTTGCCAATTTCTGAGACTTAGCCCTCAATCTGTCATTCGATCTCCTTGGGCAATCTCTGGCAATATGACCTTTGATGTTGCAGTTAAAGCATCTTCTGGTCTCATAACTCCAACCTTGGCAGTTAACAGCAATGTGTCCTTGATAACCGCATCGGTAACACACTCTGTTATCGTACCAATCACCATTTTCAGCCCAAACATTCAGATCAAAGCACTGTTTGGCTTGGTGATATTCCTTTCTCCTGTTTGCTGGATTTGGCTTTTGAGCACTGTGGTCCGACCTGCACCACTTATTACCAACAATTTTTTAGTTTTCATTTTTTACTTTTTGTAATTTTTGAATGCGATTGGATGATCGATCTGATGAGCTTTTATTATCTTTTTGAACATTTTTCTCATTTTTAATTTTTTGTTTCTATTCCACTTTCTTCTTCAAAGGTTTTTGCTTAGAGCATTCACCTTTTTCTGTTGATTGCAAAACAGTTTTCTGAAATTTTTCTTTTATATCATCAGATTTTTCATCACAATCTTCAACTTTGACATTGTCAAAGTTTGTGACATCGTCACTTATTGGAACTGAATTGATTGGTTTTGGACAGGGAAAATTCAAACTATCTAATGAAATCACAAAACTTTTCAATTTCTTTTCAAGTACATCAATCTTGCTTCTGGAATTCTCAGTTTCATTTTCAAGCTGAGAAATTCTTTCAAGATGAGACTTGATTGAACTTTCATTCTCATTTTTCATGTTTTCAAGAACAGACTTTTCATTTTCCAAAACTTTTATCTGTTCTTGAAATTTCGCTTCATTTGCTTTCAGATTCTTGTTTTCCAGCTTAATCCAGAAATCCTCATCTTCTGAAGATTTCTGTTTGCTTTCAAACTCTTTTTCTTTTTCTTTCAAAACTTTGTTTTCTGATGTCAAACTATTCAAATTACTTAACAGTTTAACATTCTCAGATTTCATCTTCTCACAATTTTCTTGTAACTCCAGAATCTGCTTTTCATCAGTTTGCTTCTCATATCTCAACTTCTTGACTTCCGATGTCAAACTTTCCGCATCCTTCAAGAGTTTGTCATTGTCAGTCTTAAAGTTGACACACTTAGAGCACACTGATTCACATCTTGATGATCCAAACTCTGCAGATTTCTCATTCTTTGGAATATCCTTTGTTTCCATCTTGTATGTTCCTGCATAAAAGAGTTTAACGAAATCAAAAGGATTCATACTTTCATCAATATAACATTTCCTTTTAATATCATATTTCAGACTACTCTTTGTTACAAGACACACACGAATTCTTTTATCAATTTCAGTAAGTACATCAAATTCCAACATTTGTAAATACTTTTCCATTTCGTTCAAAAATTCCTTCCTTTTTCTATATTCCTTACGAAATTCTGCATTAACCTCATTAAAGAACTGCTTTGGATAAAGTTCTTGAAAAAAACTTTCTTTTTTAGCTCAACCAAGAATTTATCCCACTTAGCAGGTAATGCATTTGTCAATTTCGATATCTGTTCATCATTTGATATTCTAATATCCTTTTTCCTCAAATTGTCCATTAAAATTTTAAACCGTATTTCCAACTTATCCAATGTTTCATCCTTTTGACACATGAAATGTTCAAAACTTTTAACCCAAATGTCCGTACTCACATTTCTATAATTGGTATCCACAGTTCTCATATACCAATTATTTAAACTTCCAAGCTTATTGTTTTCTTCTTCATCAAACACCATTTCCATTTTTTTACCAATCCAACACCTTTTAAATTTTTTAAAAAAAATCAATAAGTGTCTTATAAGCGAAACTCCATGATGTGCACTTGAAGCGGATCTAGTAAGAATGTTCACTGAAGCGAAACCACAAAGTACAAACAAGCGGAACCAGTGTTTGCACCAACAAGCGAAACCTCAGTAAGTCCTTTGAAGCGGAACTTCTTAATTTCGTGACAGAGAAACGAAACTATATGGACAAACAAGCGAAACTATCAAGTGTTCGAATAAGCGAAACCATGTCCGAAGCTGATTTGATCCATTTTTAGTCCGTATTTTGGTCCGAGACTTTCCAGGGTTTGTCTATGTCCAATAACACACAATCTGTGAAATTTTGATCCAATTTTGATCGGTAAAACTCCCTGAACTGATGAAAGAAGGTGTAGAAATCAGAATTTTTGAGCGAAAACGAGCTAAACGGTAAGAACTCTTCCTCCTGAGCTCTGATACCACATGTAGGATCGTGAAACGACCTGACGAGTCTATCAGAAGAGTGCTCAGACTAAATCAGAGGCGGAATTCATTGATTCAGTCTTTGTCTAGCTTGATTTCACTAATTTGTCTCTGTTTATTGATCTGCTAACAAGTTACAAGCTCCGGAGTCGATTTGGCAGGGCTTCGCCGTACCATACAAGACCACACACACACTTGTTATATCTGCTGTCTGGTTTCGCTTATGTGAACCCTTATATAGAGTTGGGGTTTCGCTTCAGTATACATGTCCTTGAAGCGAAACCTTCAAGTGACATCCAAGCGAAACTATATGATGACATCTAAGCGGAACTGTGACAACCCGTATTTTGAACCTACTTTCGTGTAACGTTACGTGCTTATGTGAACTATACTAATTGAATGAATGCATGATTATGTGATATGTGATTGTGTATATTTTTTTACATGAACCGAATATTTATCCGACTACACACCCACTCGGCCCATGTATGTTTGGCCGACTCGAGACCAAGAGGCAACCCAAAGATGGGTTCGGCCCATCCCCCAAATCGCATAACATATGAGGTATTGTAAACATCTCACATTTTTACCAAACATACACAAAGTTCACAAACCCTACACACTCTCCTTCTCTCTCTTGAAGCCGGCGACAACCCTCTTGCAACTCGAGACCTTACGGGTTTTTATTCTTCGAATCTGTTAGTGTATATTTACTGATTTCATGTTTAATATGATGTTGTTATTAATCGGATTACATGATCTAGGGTTCTTGTTAGCATGAATTATTATGTTGTTGATTCTTAGTGTTCATGAAATCGGCTGCATGTATGATTGGCAATATGATAATTAGTCCAAATATTGCTTGTTAAACCGGCTGTGATAATATGATTTCGGGTTAGGATGGCATGTTTGGTCTAGAATCCGGTTACATAATAGTTAAATGATTTGGTTTAGAGTTGTATGTTGATCCGATTGTTTGTTCTTGATGATGATGATTATGAACATGCTTGAATATGGATTAATTGTTGATTTGATCTGTTTGCGAAACTGCCTAATCTGTTTGCTGATATTACGGAACTGATTGAGCTGATAATAAGGAAACTGTTACAATCTGCTTGTCTCGACCAGGGATGCGAGTCGAGAACCCTTAGTCTCGACTCGAGACCACAACACTCGCACACAAACAGCACAACTCGAGACCAGCGTTTGCGAGTCCCGTTGCGACTCGAGACCGTGTAGTCTCGACTTGACCATGACCACTCGAGACCTCCTTGTTGCGACTCGAGACCTCGAAACCAGTACAACTCGAGACCGCTTAGTCTCGACTCGGGATCGATAGTCTCGACTCGAGACCGTGAACACTTGCACATTATTATTGGACTTGCACTGTCACGAGCCCAATTGATTTGGGCCGGATACTTGGACTTGTTTACGTGACTGCTATTGGACTGCTGTGAATACTTGTGTATGCCACGATTATATTTGCCACAATACGTGTAGAACCTATGTGCTATATTCGAACACGAACCTGACTTGTATGATAACCATGCTAGGACGTGGTTGATCACCCTGTAGCTTACTCGAACTTTCTGTGTATCTGCCGAGCAAACCAAGGTGAGTTCACACAGCCAAGGCATGGGGTTCCCGGGTGGGAATGGGATTGGATGACTTATTGTATATACTCGGATGATAGAACCTAACGACAAGACACGACTAGACTAGTAACACTTATTGAACTGATCTTCGCACACCTGCCAAGGGTTGGTCGCGATATTATGACTGACTTCGCATACCTGCCTTAGGAAGGCCGCGAACTAAATTTACTAATCTTCGCACACCTGCCTGGGGGGCCGCGATACAAATAAACCTAGTCTAGAATACTTGGGAAAAACATCCCCTAATAGCTTCGCATACCTGCCTGGGAGGCCGCGATGGAAACTGATACGATATATGACATAACGAACGAACATACTACTACTCACACTATACTATTACTGAACTGTTAACTGTTAACTGTGAACTCGCTCAACTAGTTGTTGACTCTCTGCTGCATGCCTTGCAGGACCTTAGGTACTTATGGAGCTTGCACAGGGAGGAGCAGGTCGTTGTGGGCAATGGATCGTGAATGCTTGCTTAACACTTAAGACATTTCATACATTATTAGTTATGTTGGGTTTTACTTACATGCTTCCGCTACTTAAACAAAGTTTGGTTTGAACATCAATCGTATTGAATTGGGTTTTATGAATTACTATACACTATGTTTGATATGATTGATGGCTTGATCCTGGTCACGTCACGCCTCCAAGCGGTGGTACTCCGCGTGTGGATTTTGGGGGTGTGACAGGAACCTCTACCAATGTCACCATAAGCGAAACCTATTCAACAAACACACCCTACTTACTATTTTCTCTTACAATGTGCCCTAAACTAGCATTCTAAGACTAAGACTTGATCCAAGACGAAATCAACAGATGAAGTGCACCAACACTTATCGTTTTTGTACTTACATACTACGCACCAAACTTGTATGCTCACCAATACTTTTATATTGAACTACACTTTTAAAACATGTTGCAGGTTTAGCGATGATGTTGATGATGCATGGAATCTAGTAGGATGCTTAGATACACACTTTAAATTTGTATTCTTATTGTATTGTATTTCGTTACTCATGTTGTATTTATTTCAAATCTTTGTAATTGACTTTTTTTAGAAATGAAATGAAATCCATTATTTAATTATTGTCACAAATAGTGTTATGAAGTCTCTTGCAATCTCGTTTTCGTCTCACTCCGATATTTCCGCCATCGGTTGGGGTGTGACAGATTGGTATCAGAGCCATAACTATAGGGAATTAGGAAAAAAATTGCCATGCTTTTTACCTAGTCTATAGTTCTAGAGCTTTATTCTTATGTTTTGCTTGAAACACTTGCATGATACTTTATTTGCTCCTTATTTATTTTCATTTGGCCTTTTAAACATATATGTCACTTTTGTGTTAATACTTGCTTTATTATTTGTTAATACTAGTTGTATTATTCCATTCTTTATATGCCATATTTGAAATGTCTTTTACGTATTACTTTCTTGAGATGCTTTATGTGCTTATACTTATTATTATTTTGAGCATACGTCTTTTTACTCGTTTATACAAAAATCGAAACCACTCGTAATACACGAACGATGCGACTTCATCAAAATAGGCGTGAAACCCACAATTTGGTGAACAACTCTCAATCCATCTACTCTTCCTTTTTACATGAAATTCACCATCAAGATAGGAGTGAAATCCTCACCTTGATGGAGAAATTCAAATTTCAAATTCTAGTGGACCTTCGTCAAAGTGTTGAAATTAAATTTTGACCCGACGAGTACCAACCACTCTTAGGATACGAAATCGCCAAGTTAGGGGTGAAACCCGCACCTTGGCGACTAGTTCCACTCCTTGTTTTTTTTCATAAATCCCGCCAAGTCTCGAAATTTCAAATAGATTTGGGACATGTAGTAATCGGAAGGGTAAATAGTGTTAACCGACTTGTCGGCGAGTGTATTTTACCTATTAGGCCAAAGCATGCTCCTCAAATTCAAGAGACTTTTCGACCACTTTGGTTAGTCAAAGTTCCGTTTAGAACCATCCAAATTTTAATCAAACTGTGTTTCTATTGTTTATTTTATACGATGCAACCTTTCAAATTCAAAAAAATTTACTTTCGATATTTTCTTTTCACACACGCAACATATTAAATCTTTTTCATACATTTATACATATGCATGATTTCGTATAATTGTATTCATATTCCTTGTAACAACAAATGGAGACATATCATCGAGATAGGAATGATTTCCTTACCTTGACGATTAACTCCACTCCCTCTCTCCTTAAAACGACCTCACCAACGAGTTAGGGGTGATTCCCTTACCTAGGTGATCGTTACCAAAACTTTCTTTCAAAATGTTTTATTATGCAACCGTTCATGTTTTATACCTAAATCATTTATCATTATTCGAAATACCTACTCATACCAATTTCAAAATACATTGTTTTATCATATATACTTCTTATTCTACAATCTATTTTCACTCAACTCATATACACGAGATTCTTAATCATGTCTTAAAACGTTTTATTATCTAAATTTCAAAACATTACGAGATGCTACCCATCAATTTAATCGGTCCAATGAATCTCTTGCCCATGAACTTCATATTCGACTTAATCACTAAAACACACACTTACGTTATATCACCATACTAAAGACTTTCGTTCCCAATCGGAATTCAAACCAATTTTCTCATATACTTTTAAGATCTTATAGATATTATAGGATAATTTTACCAAAGATGCTTTTCAACATCAACAAACCATTTGTTAATTTTTTTAAAACAATCACTAAGTCCTTTTGCTAAATTTCTTTTCTAAGAATCGACATTTTCACAAGAACCTCCAAAATTCAAAATTTCTTGTTTTGATGCAAATGAAACAAACCCGTTATTTTCAAAAACCTTTTTCTACACTGCTTAATTCGTCATTAAAATTTCAAAACACGTAGGCTAGAAGACTTCATGGGGACCGACAATCTTCAACATACGTAAACTCTTTTTAAAACAAAAGTAGCATTTCATTCATTTCAAAATACGTTATGAATAACTAATGAATACTTTATAATGTCTTACATTTACTAACTATATTCTACCTTCCAAATCAAACTCGATCTATTTTTTATTCGATAAACTAGACGTTTTGCTTAAACCACTATACATACATATCATTGTACACGTTTTAACCGATACCTCGAGACGAAATCGCTTATGTCACTCGTTTTACGTATTCAAATTTCTCAAACGTTTTATGTGTCCAATTTCATTATGCTCCAACCTACACTATATACGTAAGTTTATTATTCGTACCTACGCTTACGCTCATACGTTTTATGCTTATACTTATACTTATACTCATACGTTTCGTGCTTATACTTATACTCATACTACTCATACGTTTTATGTCTATACTTATACTTACATGTATAATCATACTTAAACTCATATTTATGCTCATACTTTTTATTCATACTCATGATTCATACATTCGTACCCGTACGCGAGTGGAATCCGAGGGATTCGCTCACGTGGGTCTCATACATACTTAAGCATGGACTTGCTTATATATTATATTCTTATACGTACACGTTCTAATTTTTAAATTATGTATACCCTGATTCATACACAACTAGTACAAGCTATGCGGATCACGCGACGATCAAAATAATCGCGGGTGCACACGAGATTATAGTGATGGGCGTATGAAAACCATAGAGTGTACTACTGTGTATGGTAAGACATGAAACATAACATGACACCGAATACGAAACGGACGTAACATGGTCAAAACATGGTGGATATGCCGCTGGTACTTCCTATATATAAGTGTTTTCATCATGTTACCAAACTTTCGTAAGACGTGCCATGAGAAATTCAGTGTTTTGCAGACCTGTTAGACCTAATTCAAACTCTAAACAGCTCACAAACGCGTTATATCTGATTATCCATGACGAGACTTCATTCTTGGCACGCTACTTTCGTCTATCCAATGCATATGCCATTCTTATACTTGCATTCGTTTATTAAGAGTCAATCGTTCAATTCCACATACGCAACTATATGTTTCCAATTATGTTTGGTACCTCAAATCATTTTAGACAAACGAACTCCTTTGCAAACCTATCTTGTCATTCTTCAAAATTTCATACTTTTTATGTTTCAAAATTTTCGAGTCTCGATTCTTAATAATCACCTTTTGCCAAAACTCTTCCAAGTCTTCCTCTTGAATAAATTTCGGGATGAAATTTCCTAAAGGATGGGAGACTGTAACGCCCTGCTTCTTTGTACTTTCCTTAATTAGAAAATGTGTCTTGTATTTCTATTTTTGGAAGCTTGTTCCTTTTGTATTTCGTAATTCGTTTCAAACCATTGTAAATCCGAGACTTCGATCGTAATAAAACTAATTACACTTCGTTTGTTTTTTTACATGTTTAAATATTTAATCTTTGTATACATTTGATACATTACCCTTGTAAACCCATGCGTAACTTGTTATCAATACGTGAATCTAGATATCCTATGCGTGCAAACACTTGATTAATACGTCCACAATACACAACCTATACTCTATTTTATACAAACTTATTTAGTTTCATGATTTGTATAAATTAAACGTTAACATATATATATATATATATGACTAAATTACTTAATATTAATAATATATAATATACTTTATTATAACTAAATTTATGTAGTAATATTATATAATATGCCTACAATATCAAATGTGAGATGACAAAATAAAAGGGGATTCAACGGCAATCATTAAAACATTTTACTTGTATCTTTGACTTTGTTTCTTGATTAAATAAACTCTACACATGATATGTGCTAACAAATATGTATCTTAGGTAGTAAAAAAAAAGTTAAAGGTTGTCCAAAATTTCGATCAGAAACATGCAGCCATCTTCAAGTTCTTTTTTTTTCTTCATTAACACCTAATATTTTAATGATTACTTATGTTTGCACTAATCTATAATAATATTAAATGTTTAATGCCTAACTTACATATTAATTTGTCAAAACAAAAAAAAAAAAAATAAAGAAAGATTAGAATCTGCCTAAGTTCTGGTCGCAGCCCTTGAGGCAGAATTAAATGATCCATCGGTTGGGGTGTGACAGAAGGGTACTTTAATATTATTATTATTATTATTATTATTATTATTATTATTATTATTATTATTATTATTATTATTATTTATTAAATAATAAACCGCGGCGAGAGAAACGCAATATTTAACTGATAACCCGAATCAAACACATTTAACGTAACACACACATATTTATTTATTTATTTACCGTTATATTTAAGTGTTAAGTTAAACGGGCCAGTTCGTTTAAACGGGACACCTGATATTATACAGGATCATGCTCATGGGCCAGGCTCAACCCAACTCACCTATACCCTAAACCCTAGCCTCTAAAAACACAATATAATCCCTCACCCCTCATTTTTCCTAAAAATGAAACCCTATCCTCTCCTACACTACAACCGCACACTCCATTTCTCTTGTCCGATCAGGAATCTCCGGCGACCATAGAATGGATTTCGGCGCCCTTTGTCGGGTCGACAAGCTAACCTTAAACCCCCTTATTCTTCTGTTATCACCTCACTCGTACACCTCTCTTTCATACTATGCCACACACACCCACCTCGTCTGATAAACAGTAAAGAAGAGAGAGATGACAGATGATGCGAGAGAGAGAGAGAGAGCAGACGATGAGATAGAGGGTAATCGGAAAAGAGACGACGGCGTTGCCGTCGATTCAGTAACCAGAACGGCTGAAATTACGGAGGGCTCACGTCTTGAGCAGCGGCGGTATCCCGGTGGCGTCGATTGGCTGAGAAGGTGATGATGATGGATGATGGTGCAGTGGTTGAAACGATTTCCGGTAGCAACAAGCAGGAGCGGTAAAGGTATGGCGCGAGACGTGGAAATAGAAACCAAGGAGGGTATGGTAATCATGGCGGAAATGGGAATCAGTATGGAAATAGAAACCAGGGTGGGAATGGTACTCAGGGTGGAAATGGAAATCGGAGTGGAAACGGAAATCAGGCTGGTAATGGGAATCGTGGAGGAAACAACAACAACAACAACAACAATGGTCAAGGCGGAAATGATAATGGACGTGGCCAAGGTTGTTTTGGTGGTGACATGGGGCATTTCAAGCGAGATTGCCTTAAGAACAATCAGACCCGAGGAAGAGTATTTACCGTTGGAGCCAGGGAAGCACGACAGGATCCAAATGTGGTTACTGGTATGTTCCCTATTAACCAACGCTATGCCTCTGTTTTGTTTGATATTGGCGCCGACTTGTCACACCCCAACCGATGGCGGAAACATCGGGATGAGACGAACAAATTGCTCAAAACAACATAACACTATTGTGACAATAAATTATTAAATTCATTTCATAAATTGTAAAGTGGGGTACATAGTTCCAAATAAATAAACATAACATTCAACAATAATAAAAAATGCTAAGTGGGTTTCTAATGTCCATCCTAGCTTGATTCTTGTTTTCTTGATCATTCAACCTGCAATATGTATTAAAATAAAATCAACAAAAGCATGTTGGCGAGTATACAAGTTTTCATACATAGCATAGTACGTGTTTAAAATGTTGCTCATATCCAAATGTGAAATACAATATCATATTGACAGTATATACTCGAAACGATGTTACTCTACGTGTCCAAACCAAAGTTTAATGCAATTAACGTGCCTACCCAAAAGAGTATGGGTGGTTTTAACATAGATTAACCTAACAATACCCGTTAATATAACGAGAGTAGCATAACATGTCTAACATGATTAAAATGTATCACATAGAGTATGGATAGAGTGTGCATAAAATGTTTGATGTGATTGTGTAGTTTGATAAGTAATACATATTGCACCCAAAAAATGTAAAACGAAAATGGGTCATGTATACTCACATTGGTTGCGTTGCGCTTCTTGTATTAACGCACGAGTAAAGATGGAGAATAATCCAAGTGAACGAACAGGATATGTTTATCCTAGAGATTAAAATACCACAACGAATTCGTTATTATTTATTGGTTAGAATTAATATTTATTGTGTATAGATTTATTTATTTAAATATATATTTTTCTTTCTCAAAAATGTTATGTGTTTTATATATTTTGCATGTTTAAACAACAGAAAGAAAGATACATAACCAATAATAAAATAATGGAACTGAAATAATAAAAATCTTTAATTTACATAAAAATCCCTCTAATATGTCAACGTCTTTAACACATTATCTATTAAATCAATAATAATAAACCTATGTTACCAATCAAGGTCTTTAATATTGATCAAAATGTATGATTTACCAATTGGCCTACACTCGGTCTGTTCACAGTTTATTTATAAAAAAGAAAGCAGCGAAAAAAGAAATGGGGAACGGGGTCGAACTCGTGATGTTTGCTGATTTCTTATTTCATTTAAATTGTAATAAAAGTCATCATCTTCTTTATTTAAAAACAAAACTCATGGCCATTTGTTACATATAATCCCCATTGTTTCGGTTGGTTGAATTAAGCATAATGTCTAGCGTAAGTGCATATCACAGGAGGTTAAACGAAGAAAACAAAAAGGACAAGGAAGTATACCGAACACGAGGCGATCAACACTCCGTCGCGAGTTTCAATTCTGGCGGCATCTCCGATGACTTCCGGTGAACTTCGAATGAACTCCGATGAGTTGCGGGTTCGACTGAGAGTAGACAGGGACGTGGTAAACGTTATGACGGATACCGAAAGGATAAGGAAGCACTCCGTCGATCCCCGTACGGCTCCGGTCGTCTTCTCGGTCTCCGGTGATGTTACAAAATATTCGAAACGAGTATGGATGTGACAACTCGAAATTTAGAACCTTCGATGTATCTTGATGTAACGTGTTTGAACATATATGACTAATTGAATCGTTAAACTATATGATTTATATGTGTACATTCTATGTGACTATGTGCTATGTGTATACGTATGCGTGAATGTATGCGACCCGAGACAACAAGGACCCGACTCGAGACCATGTGGTCTCGAGTGAACAGTAACCATTGGGTCATTGGACCGATTGGGCCGTTGGCCGGTTGGGTCGTGTACCCCATCCGAAACCCCTTTAAGGGTGCACCACTTGAACTAGTATATATATCACACTTCTAGCCAACTTTGCCATTCTTTGGGCAACCATACACACTCACTCTCACACACTCTCCTACTTCCCTCTCACTAAAACCCTAGAAACACAAACACACTTCATTTTCGGATCCAATCGGTTGGCACTAGGACCTTCGGTTCAAGCTTGGAATCGACACTTGGAGTTCACCTTTCCTATCCCCTAACCGGTTAGTGATTCTTGTTATGTTTTGTGTTTGGATTGATGGTTATGACATTATGTTTGCTTGCTAAGTTTGCACATGAGGAATGATTGTTTATCAAAATGTTTGCTTGATAGAAAATAGCTACTTGTTGTCAAATGATGATATTATATGCATGATTGTGACAAATCGGTTAACATGCCTTGATTTCGGATATATTGCATGATGGGTTATGATATCTTGTGTTTAAATGAAGTTAAAACTACTAGTTGTTGATGTTCATGAAACCGGTTTACATATATCATGTAATCGGCTTAGTATAGAGCCGAGTTTGTGGTGTTATGCTTGAGTGTTATGATGGTTGTTCATAATCTTGTTTGAATAAGGGTTATTTATGTTATGAATGTTGAAGAACTTGATGAATGTGCTTTGAATAAATGAAGAACAACTTGAATATGCTTTGTAGGTGCTTTGAATATTTGAAATCTGATTTGTTTGATCCATTTTGGGTAAATGTTAGACAACAAAACATGCTTAGTGGATAGTACATAATTCTGCATGAATTTCATTGGATAGTACAAACTGTGAAGGATCAGCAGGTGCTGGGGAGTCGAAACCCCTGATTGCGACTCGAAACCACAGCATGATGAGCCGAGACCATAGTTACGACATAGGTTGCGAGTCCGGTTACGACTCGAGACCACAGCCTTACAAGCCGAGACCACAGGTTGCGAGTCCTGTTGCGACTCGAAACCATAGCATGACCAGCCGAAACCATAGTTGCGACATGGGTTGCGACTCGCAACCACCTATGATCAACACAAACAGCATGACTCGAAACCACGCTTGCGAGTCCGGTTGCGACTCGAGACCATACTTATTGGGCTTGCTTAGTTATGGGCCTAAGTTAATGGGCCGGCCTTATGGATCCCTTATGCCACTGTTTAATGCGTGTTTTGGGCTTAAGTAATTGGGCTAAACATATGGGCTATACGTGCTACTGTTATTTGAGTATGTCATGAATATTGATGAACTGCCATGCTAGAACTTGTATGCTATGATTGTTACTTGTACGTGCACTGCTTGGTTTGAATCTGATATAAATGGTATCTATGTTAGGACATAGTTGACCACTTGCAACTTGATTGACCTTTCTGTGATTTAACTGCCGAGCAAACCAAGGTGAGTTCACACCCTCTACAAAGCATGGGATTCCTTGGGTTGGGAATGGGGTTAAGGAACGTGGATTCCTCGTCCTCCTTGGGTAGGACAGCAATGGTTCAGGAATGTGATTCCTCGTCCTTGTGGACGGATAACTCGTACTAGACCAAAACTCTATCACGAAGTCCCTCCTTTTTATATCGACTTAATCGCCGGGCCAATGGCGAGCGGGTCATTAGTTAGATAGCGCTATTTAGGTCTGACAAACCTCACACCGTGCCGCAGAGGACGGGCGTGAACTAATGGATCTGGGGCACGTCAATGATGATAGACATTGACAGTTTCAGGGCACATAAACATGACTACAGTCAGCAGTCGATATGGTAACGAGTCTAGTGTACGCATGGGGTAGCCCCCACGGCCGAAATGCCTGATAACTAACACGGGGTAGCCCCCACGGCCGAAATGCCTGATAACTAACACGGGGTAGCCCCCACGGCTGGAATGCCAGAGTAACTGGGAATGAACAAGTCACGTTTTTTTTAAACTATGGGGTAACCCCCACGGCAGGATGCCAGATAAAGGAAACTGTTTTCGAAACAACTAAAACGAACACCCAACAGTGAACTCACTCAACTAGTTGTTGACTCGTTACTACATGCTTTGCAGGACCATAGGTACTCAGCTGGAGCTTGCATGGAGGAGAGTCGTTGTGGGACACGGATTGCTGCGTACCATGTTAAACTTGAAACAATTGAACTTATGTTTTACTTTTGAGACTTATGCTTCCGCTTGCAACTTAAACTTTGTTTTTGTTTGAACACCAATCGTATTGGTTAGACTTTTATAACTATTTATATGCTTGTTCAGTATGATTGGTGGCTGGATCCTGGTCAGTCACGCCTCCAAGCGGTAGTACTCCGCGGGTGGATTTTGGGGGGTGTGACAGATTGGTATCAGAGCCATTGGTTATAGTGAACTTAGTTTTAATAAAGGAGAAACGTTTTTGTTAAAACCAGACTATAACCGGTATAGTGCTCAACGGTCCACAACGACGCTCCACTCCACATGCAAGGCTCGACATTCTAGGTGATATGATATGTGTATATTGCCTACTTGTTAGTTACATAGTACATTGCCCATGGTATGCTTGATTAGTATAACTACTGTTGTTTGAACACGTGCGTGCTTACTCTATCCTACTATCGTACTTTCACGAACCTCTCTCACTCGTGTTACTCTTGATATGAAGAATCATGTCTGGACGCGTTAACATGACACAAGCCCAGTTGACGGCTTTGATCAACGAACGAGTTGCCGCAGCACTCGCAGCTGCATACGCAGGAGGTATATCCTGCAGTCCGAACTTATCCTAGGATCTTTAGGATCCTACTCTCGTGAACCAACCTTTGTGTTAAACTCTGTCTTTCTTTCACCTACCTTAGGTCAACATGCTCAGGCACCGGTGTGCACTTTTAAGACCTTTATGGACTGCCGACCCACTACTTTTAGCGGAACTGAAGGAGCAGTAGGTCTCCTCCACTGGTTTGAGAAACTAGAATCTGTGTTCGAAATGTGTGAATGCCCTGAAGCGCGCAGGGTGAAGTACGCTACTGGTACTCTCGAGGGTTTAGCCCTCACATGCTGGAACGCTCAAGTTCAAATGCTAGGGTTGGTTGCTGCCAACGCCACCCCATGGGAAACTTTCAAGGAAATGATCAGGGAGGAATACTGCAGTCGCGACGACATTCATAAGTTGGAAGAAGAGTTCTACAACCTCAAGATGACGGGGTCAGAGATTGAGGCGTATACTAAGAGATCGCATGAGCTTGCCTTGTTGTGTCCTACCATGGTGGACCCTCCGTATAAGCGAATTGAACTCTATCTCAAGGGCTTGGTGCCAGAGATCCAAAGTCATGTGACTTCAGCAAACTTGGCCACTATCCAGCAGGTTGTTCAGTTGGCTCACCGTCTTACTGATCAGGCGGTGGAGCAGAACAAGTTACCAAAGCGCATAGGTGCTGCAACTACTTCTGGTACCTCTAGTGAGAACAAACGGAAATGGGATGGAACTTCAAGCAAGGGTTCAACTTCTGTGCAATCTCAGTCTCAGCAAAGGAAGACTGACGACCACAAGAGCCCCAGTCAGCAATCGTCTGGTGGTCAAAGTCATGGTGGGTACAAGGGGAATCACCCCAAATGCAATCGTTGCAACCTACACCACAGTGGGCCATGCACCAGGGGCAACTGTCATCGGTGCAACAAGCCTGGTCATGTTGCAAAGGATTGCAGGAGCGCATACCCCGCCAACCAGAATCGTCAGCAACCTCAACAGAACCAGCGGCAACAACAGGGTAACAACAAAGGGTGCTTTCAGTGTGGAGCTGAAGGCCACTTCAAGAAAGATTGTCCCCAACTGAACCAGAACAACCACAACCACAACAACAATCAGGGGAATGGCAACAATGGGAACCACAACAACAACAATGGTGCCAGGGGGCGAGTGTTCGTGATTGGTCAAGGTGAAGCAAGGAATGATCCCAATGTGGTGACGGGTAAGTTCCTTCTCGACGACTTTTATGTTACAGTCTTATTTGATTCGGGTGCCGATACTAGCTATGTGTCACTAGAAGTTAGTAAAATGCTTAAGCGTATCCCAATACCCCTGAGCAACAAGCACACTGTAGAGCTAGCTAATGGTAAGAGTTTGGAGGCCTCACACGTAGTCAAAGGTTGCAAACTTGTCCTCGCTAACCAGACCTTCTCTATTGACCTTATTCCTATCATCTTGGGTAGCTTCGACGTTGTCATTGGGATGGATTGGTTATCCCAACACCGAGCAGGAATTCTTTGCAACGAGAAGATCGTTCGTATTCCGGGTTCCGGTAGTGAACCACTTATGATTCGTGGCGACAAGAGAAGTGCTGTTGAGAACATCATCTCTCTTCTTAAAGCCCAGAAGTGCTTACGAAAGGGCCACCCTGCGGTTTTGGCTCTAGTTACTGACACCACGGAGAAAGAGAAGAAGCTAGAAGATTTTCCAGTTGTACGTGACTATCCTGAGGTATTTCCTGAAGAATTACCTGGTCTTCCACCCCATCGCCAAGTCGAGTTTCAGATTGAACTAGCTCCTGGAGCCGCGCCTATAGCACGTGCACCTTATCGTTTAGCTCCATCAGAGTTGGAAGAACTCTCCACGCAACTACAAGAACTCTTGGATAAGGGTTTCATTCGTCCTAGTTCATCGCCCTGGGGAGCTCCAGTACTATTTGTGAAGAAGAAGGACGGTACCTTCAGAATGTGTATTGACTATCGTGAGCTCAACAAAGTGACTGTGAAGAACCGTTATCCTTTACCGCGCATTGACGACTTGTTCGACCAGTTGCAGGGGTCGAGCTACTATTCGAAGATCGATCTGAGATCGGGATATCACCAGCTGAGAGTTCGAGAAGAGGATGTCTCCAAGACAGCCTTTAGAACCCGTTATGGGCACTATGAGTTTTTGGTCATGCCGTTTGGGCTGACGAACGCACCCGCAGTTTTTATGGACTTGATGAATCGAGTGTGCAAGCCTTATCTAGACAAGTTCGTTATAGTCTTCATCGACGACATCCTGATCTATTCTAAGAGTCAGGAGGAACACGAGCAGCATCTACGACTTATTTTGGAACTCCTTCGAACAGAACAGCTTTACGCAAAGTTCTCGAAATGCGACTTCTGGCTTCGTGAAGTCCACTTCCTAGGACATGTGGTGAACAAGGATGGGATTCACGTTGATCCATCCAAAGTAGACTCTATTAAGAACTGGCCTGCGCCACGCACACCAAAGGAAATTCGCCAATTCTTGGGATTGGCAGGTTACTACAGGAGATTCATTAAGGATTTTTCTAAGATTGCGCAGCCTCTCACCTCGCTAACGCAGAAAGGCGTTGTTTATCATTGGGGAAATGCACAGGAGTTAGCTTTTCAACATCTAAAGGATAGACTCTGTAGTGCACCTATCCTTTCACTGCCAGAGGGCACAGACGATTTTGTGGTTTACTGTGATGCATCAATTCAAGGTCTTGGTTGTGTATTGATGCAACGAGATAAGGTCATAGCCTACGCCTCACGACAACTCAAAGTTCATGAGAAGAACTACACTACACACGATTTGGAACTAGGAGCTGTTGTTTTCGCACTTAAGTTATGGCGGCACTACCTGTACGGAACCAAGTGCGCCATCTACACCGACCACAGGAGCCTAGAGCACATATTCAAGCAGAAGGAACTGAATATGCGGCAACGACGATGGGTCGAACTACTGAATGACTACGAGTGCTCTATCAGGTATCACCCGGGCAAGGCCAATGTTGTGGCTGACGCCCTCAGTCGAAAGGACACTGCGCCTAAGCGCGTAAGAGCTTTACAACTCACGATCCATTCTAGTCTACCTTCGCAAATACGAGCTGCTCAGATAGAAGCACTGAAACCAGAAAACGTAAGGGCCGAAGCCCTACGCGGGTCAAGGCAACGCTTAGAACAAAAGGAAGATGGTGCTTACTACGTAACAGGACGCATTTGGGTCCCACTCTATGGCAACCTACGAGAGCTTGTGATGGATGAAGCACACAAATCTCGCTACTCGGTACACCTTGGTTCAGATAAGATGTACCACGATATCAAGACTACGTATTGGTGGCCTAGCATGAAGGCCCACATAGCAACTTACGTCAGCAAGTGTTTGACTTGTGCGCGAGTCAAGACAGAATACCAGAAACCCTCAGGCCTACTCCAACAACCAGAGATACCACAATGGAAGTGGGAGCAAATTTCCATGGATTTCGTTACTGGCCTACCCAGATCTCAACGCGGAAACGATACTATTTTGGTGATCGTGGATCGACTCACGAAATCCGCACACTTTTTGGCGATTAAGGAAACAGATAAATTCTCCACTCTAGCGGAGATATATCTCAAGGAAGTTGTTTCGAGGCACGGGGTGCCCACCTCTATCATCTCTGATCGAGATGCACGTTTTACTTCGGAACTGTGGCAGGCAATGCACAAGTCTTTTGGCTCACGTCTAGATATGAGCACAGCGTATCACCCACAGACGGACGGGCAGTCCGAGCGCACTATCCAGACCTTAGAAGACATGCTTCGAGCATGCGTAATCGACTTTGGCAACAGCTGGGAAAAGCATCTGCCACTTGTGGAATTCTCGTACAATAACAGCTACCACACCAGCATTAAAGCTGCTCCGTTTGAGGCATTGTACGGACGTAAATGCCGGTCACCTCTTTGTTGGGCAGAGGTGGGGGATAGTCAAATCACTGGTCCAGAACATGTGGTAGACACTACTGAGCGGATTGCTCAAATACGACAATGCATGGCGGCCGCTCGAGACCGTCAGAAGGCCTACGCCGATAAGGGCAGGAAACCACTTGAGCTCCAGGTTGGGGGAGCGGGTATTACTCAAAGTTTCACCCTGGAAGGGTGTGGTTCGTTTTGGTAAACGAGGCAAACTTAACCCGCGATACGTTGGACCTTTTGAAATCATTGAGAAAATAGGCAAGGTGGCCTACAGACTAAACTTACCAGCAGAACTCGGTGCAGTTCACAACGTTTTTCATGTGTCAAATCTGAAGAAGTGTCTGTCAGATGAGACCCACGTAGTTCCTCTGAAGGAACTCACGATCAACGAACAGTTGAAATTCGTCGAGGAACCAGTCGAAATCACGGACCGGGATGTTAAGGTCCTCAAGAGCACTAGAATACCTCTCGTTCGAGTTCGTTGGAACTCACGTCGCGGCCCAGAGTTCACCTGGGAGCGCGAAGATCAGATGAAACAAAAGTATCCCCAACTGTTTGCAAACGGTACGACCACTACTGAGGCTGAAGCTACGGAATTTCGGGACGAAATTCCAGATCAACGGGGGGAGGATGTGACACCCCAGGAAAACCGAGAAAACCATACAACTTAACTAGCTTCCTCAGTGAGTGCCATCAAATTTCGGGACGAAATTTCTTTCAACTTGGGGATGATGTGACAACTCGAAATTTAGAACCTTCGATGTATCTTGATGTAACGTGTTTGAACATATATGACTAATTGAATCGTTAAACTATATGATTTATATGTGTACATTCTATGTGACTATGTGCTATGTGTATACGTATGCGTGAATGTATGCGACCCGAGACAACAAGGACCCGACTCGAGACCATGTGGTCTCGAGTGAACAGTAACCATTGGGTCATTGGACCGATTGGGCCGTTGGCCGGTTGGGCCGTGTACCCCATCCGAAACCCCTTTAAGGGTGCACCACTTGAACTAGTATATATATCACACTTCTAGCCAACTTTGCCATTCTTTGGGCAACCATACACACTCACTCTCACACACTCTCCTACTTCCCTCTCACTAAAACCCTAGAAACACAAACACACTTCATTTTCGGATCCAATCGGTTGGCACTAGGACCTTCGGTTCAAGCTTGGAATCGACACTTGGAGTTCACCTTTCCTATCCCCTAACCGGTTAGTGATTCTTGTTATGTTTTGTGTTTGGATTGATGGTTATGACATTATGTTTGCTTGCTAAGTTTGCACATGAGGAATGATTGTTTATCAAAATGTTTGCTTGATAGAAAATAGCTACTTGTTGTCAAATGATGATATTATATGCATGATTGTGACAAATCGGTTAACATGCCTTGATTTCGGATATATTGCATGATGGGTTATGATATCTTGTGTTTAAATGAAGTTTAAACTACTAGTTGTTGATGTTCATCAAACCGGTTTACATATATCATGTAATCGGCTTAGTATAGAGCCGAGTTTGTGGTGTTATGCTTGAGTGTTATGATGGTTGTTCATAATCTTGTTTGAATAACGGTTATTTATGTTATGAATGTTGAAGAACTTGATGAATGTGCTTTGAATAAATGAAGAACAACTTGAATATGCTTTGAAGGTGCTTTGAATATTTGAAATCTGATTTGTTTGATCCATTTTGGGTAAATGTTAGACAACAAAACATGCTTAGTGGATAGTACATAATTCTGCATGAATTTCATTGGATAGTACAAACTGTGAAGGATCAGCAGGTGCTGGGGAGTCGAAACCCCTGATTGCGACTCGAAACCACAGCATGATGAGCCGAGACCATAGTTACGACATAGGTTGCGAGTCCGGTTACGACTCGAGACCACAGCCTTACAAGCCGAGACCACAGGTTGCGAGTCCTGTTGCGACTCGAAACCATAGCATGACCAGCCGAAACCATAGTTGCGACATGGGTTGCGACTCGCAACCACCTATGATCAACACAAACAGCATGACTCGAAACCACGCTTGCGAGTCCGGTTGCGACTCGAGACCACACTTATTGGGCTTGCTTAGTTATGGGCCTAAGTTAATGGGCCGGCCTTATGGATCCCTTATGCCACTGTTTAATGCGTGTTTTGGGCTTAAGTAATTGGGCTAAACATATGGGCTATACGTGCTACTGTTATTTGAGTATGTCATGAATATTGATGAACTGCCATGCTAGAACTTGTATGCTATGATTGTTACTTGTACGTGCACTGCTTGGTTTGAATCTGATATAAATGGTATCTATGTTAGGACATAGTTGACCACTTGCAACTTGATTGACCTTTCTGTGATTTAACTGCCGAGCAAACCAAGGTGAGTTCACACCCTCTACAAAGCATGGGATTCCCTGGGTTGGGAATGGGGTTAAGGAACGTGGATTCCTCGTCCTCCTTGGGTAGGACATCAATGGTTCAGGAATGTGATTCCTCGTCCTTGTGGACGGATAACTCGTACTAGACCAAAACTCTATCACGAAGTCCCTCCTTTTTATATTGACTTAATCGCCGGGCCAATGGCGAGCGGGTCATTAGTTAGATAGCGCTATTTAGGTCTGACAAACCTCACACCGTGCCGCAGAGGACGGGCGTGAACTAATGGATCTGGGGCACGTCAATGATGATAGACATTGACAGTTTCAGGGCACATAAACATGACTACAGTCAGCAGTCGATATGGTAACGAGTCTAGTGTACGCATGGGGTAGCCCCCACGGTCGAAATGCCTGATAACTAACACGGGGTAGCCCCCACGGCCGAAATGCCTGATAACTAACACGGGGTAGCCCCCACGGCTGGAATGCCAGAGTAACTGGGAATGAACAAGTCACGTTTTTTTAAACTATGGGGTAACCCCCACGGCAGGATGCCAGATAAAGGAAACTGTTTTCGAAACAACTAAAACGAACACCCAACAGTGAACTCACTCAACTAGTTGTTGACTCGTTACTACATGCTTTGCAGGACCATAGGTACTCAGCTGGAGCTTGCATGGAGGAGAGTCGTTGTGGGACACGGATTGCTGCGTACCATGTTAAACTTGAAACAATTGAACTTATGTTTTACTTTTGAGACTTATGCTTCCGCTTGCAACTTAAACTTTGTTTTTGTTTGAACACCAATCGTATTGGTTAGACTTTTATAACTATTTATATGCTTGTTCAGTATGATTGGTGGCTGGATCCTGGTCAGTCACGCCTCCAAGCGGTAGTACTCCGCGGGTGGATTTTGGGGGGTGTGACAATGGAGGTGTGAGGGTGGTGTCGAGATGTGTGGGTTGTCGAGATGTGTTGGGGTATCGAAGAAGGATATGAGATGATATATATAGATCGTTACGTGAATGTATGATGCCGTGATTTGGATTAAGTTCTCGATAGCTAACCAAAATGGAATGATTGAGCCATAAGTTTGGAAACGCGGTTTCAATCGTGATCCCGAAAAATCAGCGGAGAAGAAAGGAAGGTAGGCGGCTGTCTTGGCGACAAAGTTGTTTAAGAAAGAATCGTCGAAAAATCAGCAAAGCAAACAAAGGAAAGATGGGTTGTCTTCTTCGTGTGCACAATAAGTAGGCGGCAATCAAGTTTTAAATGGATTTCCGTTCTTTTCGCGCGTATAAGGATAAAAGATGCTGTTGTTGTTAACAAATGAAATTGGTGGTGGAGCGGTTAAGTTGTTGGTTGTGACGAGATTGACCCGGGTTCGATCCTTGCTGTCTACCTGTTTTTAACTCTTTCTGATTAGGGGTTTTAAAAGTTACAACAAGGTCCTTCCACTTTACTAGTTGACTAACTAACACTAACTAGGTTAACTTGACTAGCTTTAAAACCTTAACAAGGCTAACTAGATTATTATTTTTATAAAAAGAATAAAACTTTTAAATTGTAAGATTAATTTAATTAGTTAAATAAAATAAAATAAATAAATAAATAACCATTTTTATAAACGGATTAAATTAACGATATCTTTCAACGATTATTTATTTCGCGAAAATTTCCGACGTTTAAAGTTTAGGATCCGTATTTTTAAAACAGGTCGGATTTGAAACGGGTCGATTTTGACGAATGTTACACGACTTTAGTTTCGTATCTATAGACTTTAAGAATACACTTGGACTAGTCGCAAGTAAGCTAGACGTCCCATATTCGACAGAACTGGCTAATGGAAAGTTAATAGAGACGAATGAAGTGATTAAGGAATGTGCTTTGGAGCTTGGAGAACGCGAATTTTCTATCGATCTTCTACCTGTTGACTTGGGAAGCTTCCACGTTGTTGTCGGGATGGATTGGTTGTCGAACAACCGTGCGGAACTAGTTTGCCATGAGAAGAACATCCGCATTCCGTTAGTGAATGGAGAGACGCTTGTGATTCATGGAGAAAAGCATGAGACACCCTTACGAATTATCAACTGTATGAAAGTGCAGAAATGTCTATGAAAAGGATGCATTGCCTTCCTAGCATACGTAGTGGATAAGAAAGTTGAGGAGCCGAAACTTGAAGACATCCCAGTGGTGAGGGATTATCTTGAGGTCTTCCCCGAAGACTTGACAGGATTACCACCGCATAGACAAGTCGAATTCCATATTGACTTGGTTCCAGGCGCCGCTCCTGTAGCCAAGGTACTGTATCGACTTGCGCCGTCCGGAATGCAAGAGTTATCTACGCAACTCCAGGAGTTGTTGGACAAGGGATTTATAAGGCCGAGCTTCTCGCCTTGGGGAGCTCCAGTATTGTTTGTCAAGAAGAAGGATGGCAGTTTTCGCATGTGTATCGACTACAGGGAGTTGAACAAGTTAACTATCAAGAATCGGTATCCATTACCGAGGATTGACGACTTATTCAACCAATTGCAAGGATCGAGCTATTACTCCAAGATTGACCTTCGGTCTGGCTATCATCAGTTAAGGATTCAAGAGGAGAGCATACCAAAGACTGTGTTCAGGACTCGTTACGGACACTACGAGTTCCTTGTGATGCCGTTTGGATTGACTAACGCGCCAGCAGTGTTTATGGACCTGATGAATCATGTATGCAAGCCATATCTCAATAAATTTGTAATTGTATTTATCGAATACATTCTGATTTATTCACGAACGAAGGAAGAGCATGAGCAACATCTCAGAACCATTCTGGAACTACTAAAGAAAGAGAAGCTCTATGCAAAGTTCTCAAAATGCGAATTTTGGATTCGCGAGGTACAGTTCCTTGGTCATGTGGTGAACCAGAATGGTATCCATGTGGATCCAACGAAGGTCGAAGCGATAAAGAATTGGGAAACTCCCAAAACACCAACTGAAATTCGACAGTTTTTGGGATTAGCAGGCTACTACCGCAAATTTATCGAGGATTTATCCAAATTAGCTCAACCGCTAACTTCCCTTACTCAGAAAGACAAGAAGTACGACTGGGGTGTCACACCCCGACCACGTAAAACGACAAATCGTGGTGGAAACGTCGGGGAGTGTTGTAACAGAATTATTGTTTCAAACCATGGATACGAAGAGTTTCATTTCATTAAATATTAAACATTGTTTTAAAGTTAAACAAGCAAATCAAACATAGACTAATATCATTATTAAATCACTAAGGCCTCGTCCGGTCCTAAGTGAGCATGCTTCCTATTCGCAATCAAGACTAAGCAACTTCACCTGAAACATATGTAAAAACAAAGTCAGCAAAGAAATGCTGGCGAGTACATAGGTTTTGTGAGAGTGTCAGATTCATGGCTCGTTTATACGTTGGAATAAATTGTGCAACCTTGTTAATTGTCATTAGAAAACCTTGTTTTATAAAATGTTTGTATCGTAAAATGAATAACCGAATCAAAATAGTTTGGTTATAATTTATAAACCTCGAAGCCCTGAATCTTTACCCAAAACATTTGTTTTTCGTAAACCAAATCGTAAATCATTCTCGTAATAAAACTCGTATAGTTTATATCGTTTCGAAAACCTCGTTTGTGTGACATCGCTTCCAATTGTTTACCCAAATCGTTTAACTCGTTAAACATCGCTTAAGTCGTTTAAATCATTCTCGTTTTAGACCGTGAAACTACTTTTGGTCGTCTCGCTAATAACATTCAAACCTGTGTGACTCGTTTATTGTTCAACTCGTTTTTGCATTAACAAACCTCCAAAGGGTAAGTTAACAATCATCAGATTCGGTCGTTACCCACCTAACCCACACATAACCATGGGTCCGGTCTGATAACGGGATTTGTCGGATCCTTTGGTACCATAACCTAATACTGGTCGGTTTGGCCGAAATTAATGAATGTCATTTGTTATGTAACTACAACCAACAAGCTCGTTCACATTATCAAAATCGTTATTAGTTTGATATAAACCATCTTACTCGTTGTGAAACCATCGTTAAAACATCGAAATCGTTTTGATACATATGAATCACCCCAAAACAATTAAAAACAGTAAAATAGGGGAACTATGTACTCACCTTCGGGTGCGTTTTTAAACGTTAAGACAATCCCTCAATTGTTTATCCGCCCTAAATTAAATAAGAATGATTTTTAATAATCAAGAACCACACTTTGGCATGCAATTACTACTTATGTCACTTCTGTTTTAATGTATATGAAACTGGACTGTTTTCGGACATTTAAATAAAATGGTTAACTTATTCTATAAATTCCCAAATATTTACAGAACATCTTACACGAACCAAATATTATTGTGTAAAAATATCGGGGTCTAGTTCATTACCATTATTTTACAAAAATTCATTTTCCCGGACTGGAGTCAGATTTGTTACTTTCTGACTGCAGTCTACGGAATAATTCACTAAAAATTAATCGCAAGTCCGATTGACGTAATTCCAGTTGGAGGGTCACGGCGACAACAGTGACCATCTACAGCATAAGTTTCATGATCTAATCCTACACAGAATCCAGGTTATGACTGAAAATAGGACACACATTTTCAGCAGAAAAATTCAGCTTAAGTTGCTGTTACGGAAAGGCACTTTAAAAATAGTAAACGGGGTCCAAAAATTATGATTCCGGTGTCATTAGAACCGTATTTTATAATAACACATTATAGACTTAATAAAATAAAGTTTTTGTTAAGTTATGATGCAGTTACAGCCAGTTAAAGGTGGCTGGAAAAGCAGATCAGCAAGCTGTTTTCAGTCTCTTATCATCATAAAGTGCGTTCGATTGATTCCGTTAACATGTTTAGCGATCACAACAATACTTACAGCAGATTATTACTTATTTATATCAGATTTATCAAGCAATATCATATTTCATTCATCATTTTAACACTACTTTAACCATACTCCATCTTTAGTTAGTTACACTTCAAGACTTGTTTATGTTCATTAGGATTTCCATCTTTTGATCTTTAAACATCATTAACCACATAAAAACATGAACAAGATGAAGATCTAAGGAACTTACTACTAGCACAAGGCTAGGGGAGTTCGAGTGTAGAAAAGTGGTGGATAAAAGAAAACGAGAGCGGTCCTTCTACTTCCGAACGCACCAAGCTTCGTTGTGTGTCTCCTTGCACCCTTGTATGGTAATAGAATGGATGGAACAAGGTCGAATGATGGTGGTAGGGTGGTGGTTGATGGCTGCCGATTTGGGGAAGGAGGGAGGAGATGGAGTGTAGTGTTGAGTGTGGAATGATGGTGTATTTATAGAGAAAAAAAATCCCATAATATCTAAGCAAAATCTAATTAAAATCCAAAGAAATCAAAAGAAATCCAAGAAGGATATGGATGGATTATGTGAGATTTTTGCAAGATCTTGAAATATATGGTGGGGTGATGGGGTTACGGTTCAAGGAGGGAGAGAGAGGTTGAGTGTTGTGGTAAGATTATAATCTTTGTAAGATTTATAAGAGATATTTGCAAGATATGGAAGATATCAAGTACATACCCAATCTAGCCAAGATCAAAGAAAAATATATTGGTGATCTTGTAAAAATTTGGTGGGGCCACCATAATATTGTGACCGAAATTACATATGGGGGAGGGGGTCCATGTGTAATTTTTATATAAATATGCTGTATGTAGGCTAAAACGGGTGTTTAACTGGATACCGGGTATTTTATCTAGCGTTTAGATCCCGGTTTATGGCGTTCTAAATTATTTTTATTATTTTATAAAAATAAACTCGCCAAAATATTACTGAAATAACTTTCAGTTGCCGAGACTGGCTGCGTTGTCTGCGTTTCGCAGTAAAAGCACTGTGTCGCGCAGAAACACACGGTACGCGCTTAAACTTGAAAAATAACGTTTTTAAGCGTTTTAATTTATTTTTCAACACGAACCTGATTAAAATAAGATTTTAATCATAGTAGAATATTTGTGGGATTTAATTATTATCCGGGTGGTCACCAACGTTCGTTTCACAGTTTTGTCGTAATTAGTTCTTTAGTTCAAATAAACATGTTTTCGCCATACCGAATCCTTCGAAACTTATTTCTAAGTTATGTAAGGGATATTTAGGGTACGTTTGGCCTACGTCACAGTTCCGGAGTGTATGTTGCGTTAAACTGATTGCGTTTAAGCACCAGTTTGCGTATAACCTTCCAGAAAGTGATTTAAAGCTTGAAATTGGTATCGAATCAAATTGTAAAATTAATAAACACAATTGCACATATAGTAACACCAAAAAAACACATAATAACACCAAAACATATTGTTTTATTGATAAGGACAGTGTTTTACATAATACGATGATTACATATCACAGTTGTCACATGGGGAGACAAGCAGGAAGAAGCCTTCCAGCTACTAAAAAACAAGCTATGCGATGCACCGTTACTATCTCTACCCGAAGGCACTGAAGACTTCGTGGTATATTGCGACGCTTCATGTCTGGGATTGGGTTGCGTGCTCATGCAATGCCAAAAAGTCATCGCTTATGCATCTCGACAATTGAAAGTACATGAGAAGAATTATACCACCCTCGACCTGGAGCTAGGCACGGTGGTATTTGCCTTGAAGATTTGGCGACATTATTTGTATCGTACTCGATGTACTATCTTCACAGATTACAAGAGTCTGCAGCACATATTTAATCAAAAGGAGTTAAATATGCATAAGCGACGATGGGTTGAGTTGCTGAATGATTACGACTATGAGACCAACTATCATCCTGGAAAGACAAACATGGTAGCAAACACATTGAGTCGAAAGGAAAGGGTTAAGACCCTAAGGGTTCGAGCTTTAGAAATGACAATTCGGACGAATCTCACTTCACGCATACATGACGCACAACAAGAAGCCCTTAAAAAGGAAAATCTTAAGACTGGATATCTCTGAGGCATGGAGAAGAAGTTGGTGCCAAATGAGGAAGGAACCTTATACTTCATGGGACGCATTTGGGTTCCGCTCTATGGCGGTATTCGA
Organism: Helianthus annuus; assembly: GCF_002127325.2. Taxonomy (NCBI): domain Eukaryota; kingdom Viridiplantae; phylum Streptophyta; class Magnoliopsida; order Asterales; family Asteraceae; genus Helianthus; species Helianthus annuus. The sequence goes on from NC_035446.2 coordinate 35,087,506, forward strand.
GAGGGTTGTCACACCCCCAAAATCCCACCTGCGGAGTACTACCGCTTGGAGGCGTGACTGACCAGGATCCAGCCACCAATCATACTGAACCAGCATATTATAATCATAAAAGTTTAACCAATACGATTGGTGTTTCAAAACAAATAAGTTTAAGTTGCAAGCGGAAGCATAAGTTTAAAGTTATAACATAAGTTCCAAAAGTTTCGAGTTTAACATAGCACGCAGCAATCCGTGTCCCACAACGACCCTCCTCCATGCAAGCTCCAGCTGAGTACCTATGGTCCTGCAAAGCATGTAGTAACGAGTCAACAACTAGTTGAGTGAGTTCACGGTTGGGTGTTCGTTTTAGTTATTCGAAAACAGTTTCCTTTAACTGGCATCCTGCCGTGGGGGTTACCCCATAGTTTAAAAACGTGACATGTTCATTCCCAGTTACTCCGGCATTCCAGCCGTGGGGGCTACCCCATGTTAGTTATCAGGCATTTCGGCCGTGGGGGCTACCCCATGCGTACACTAGACTCGTTACCATATCGACTGCTGACTGTAGTCATGTTTATGTGCCCTGAAAACATCAATGTCTATCATCATTGACGTGCCCCAGATCCATTAGTTCACGCCCGTCCTCTGCGGCACGGTGTGAGGCTTGTCAGACCTAAATAGCGCTATCTAACTAATGACCCGCTCGCCATTGGCCCGGCGATTAGTCGATACAAAAAGGAGGGACTTCGTGATAGAGTTTTAGTCTAGTACGTTTATCCGTCCATCCGGACGAGGAATCACATTCCTGAACCACTGACGTCCTACCCAAGGAGGACGAGGAATCCACGTTCCTTAACCCCGTTCCCAACCCAGGGAATCCCATGCTTTGTAGAGGGTGTGAACTCACCTTGGTTTGCTCGGCAGTTAATCACAGAAAGTCAATCAGGTCGCAAGTAGTCAATAACGTCCTAACACGGATATCACTTATAATCAGATTCGAACCAAGCAGTGCATGTACAAGTAGCAGTTACGGCATACAGTTTCTATCATGGAAGTTTAACAACAGTGCACAGTATCACATTTGGCCCACAAGTTCTACCTAAGCCCAGTACACGTATTAAGCAGTTAACACAGAAGTCTACAAGGCCGGCCCATTAACTAAGGCCCAAAAGTGTGGTCTCGAGTCGCAACCGGACTCGCAAGCATGGTCTCGAGTCATGCTGTTTGATCGTAAATGGTTGCGAGTCGCAACCGGTGTCGCAACCATGGTTTCGGCTAATCATGCTGAGGTCTCGAGTCGCAACGGGGCTCGTAACCTGTGGTCTCGGCTTGTCCTGTTATGGTTGCGAGTCGCAACCGCGTGGTCTCGAGTTGTCACGCTGTGGTTGCGAGTCGCAACCGTGTGATTGCGAGTCGGTATGCTGTTATTTTCTCGTTCAGTGTTGATGCAGATATAGTCAGATTAATGGTACAATGTAATCAGGCCCAAATCAGGAAACAACCAATAGAATTCCACTAACAGTTTTCCTAATCAGGCTATTAGTAAAAATGGATCAAAATCACAAGGGTTTTCATATCTTCAACTATCATTCAAAGTGTTCTTCATATATTCAAACATATATTCAAGTTCTTCATAACATAAACAACACTTATTCAACCAAAACTATGAACAACTATCAAGATACAATTTACTAGCATGCATCCTACATGACAAACATATTCATTAGCCGATTTGTTTAGTATAAACACCCAAACTTTTCGGATCCAAATCTAAGTGCAACCGATAACATCATTCACCTTTTTAAACATACAATGAACCGGTTTTTAACATCAAACATTTATGCATAGTTCAACTTATAACAAGAAACATTCATGAGCCGATTTCTTTTCAAAACATCATGCATAACTCAACAACTAACATATTGTCATAATCATTAATTCAAGTACAAAACTCAACATGATTCACTAAGCATTTAACAATAATCTTTAAGAACACTAACCGGTTAATGGGTTTCGAGGGTGTGTGTAAAGCTTCCAACCGGGTGTGTGTGTGAGCCGATCCAAGTCCAAAGATCCGAGAATGAGGAGTGTGTTTGTGTTCTAGAGTTTTAAGTGAGAGAGAATAGGAGAGTGTGTGTGTTGTGATGTTTCAACAAATGGCAAGGGTTAACTAAGGGTGGTTTATATAGGCTAGTTCCAAGTGTTGCACCCTTAATGGGTTCGGTTAAGGGTTTACGGCCCAATGGCCCAACCGGCCACTAGGTTCTCGGCCCAAGGCCCATTCGGTCACTATTCACTCGAGACCTCATGGTCTCGAGTCGGGTTCTTTGTTCTCGGGTTGGGTTCTCGGCTCGCATATAACACATACATATACATACAATGCACACATAATAAAGCACATATCACATAAAGGTTCACGTTATCATTAAGTTTAATCGGTTAACTAGTCACATAACGTACAAGCAAGCTACATCAAGACACAGCGAAAGGTTCTAGATTTCGAGTTGTCACATCATCCCCAAGTTGAAAGAAATTTCGTCCCGAAATTTGATGGCACTCACTGAGGAAGCTAGTCAAGTTGCATGGTTTTCCTGGTTTCCCTGGGGTGTCACATCCACCCCCCGTTGATCTGGAATTTCGTCCCGAAATTCCGTAGCTTCAGCCTCAGTAGCGGTTGTACTGTTCTCAAACAGTTGGGGATACTTTTGTTTCATCCGATCTTCGCGCTCCCAGGTGAACTCTGGACCGCGACGTGAGTTCCAACGAACTCGAACAAGAGGTATTCTAGTGCTCTTGAGGACCTTAACATCCCGGTCCGTGATTTCGACTGGTTCCTCGACGAATTTCAACTGTTCGTCGATCGTGAGTTCCTTCAGAGGAACTACGTGCGTCTCATCTGACAGACACTTCTTCAGATTTGACACATGGAAAACGTTGTGAACTGCACCGAGTTCTGCTGGTAAGTTCAGTCTGTAGGCCACCTTGCCTATTTTCTCAAGGATTTCGAAAGGTCCAACGTATCGTGGGTTGAGTTTTCCTCGTTTACCAAAACGAACCACACCCTTCCAGGGCGAAACTTTGAGTAGAACCCGCTCCCCAACCTGGAGCTCAAGTGGTTTTCTGCCCTTATCGGCGTAAGCCTTCTGACGGTCACGAGCAGCCGCCATGCGTTGTCGTATTTGAGCAATCCGCTCAGTAGTGTCTACCAGATGTTCTGGACCAGTGATTTGACTATCTCCCACCTCTGCCCAACAGAGGGGTGACCGGCATTTACGTCCATACAATGCCTCAAACGGAGCAGCTTTAATGCTGGTGTGGTAGCTGTTATTATACGAGAATTCTACGAGTGGCAGATGCCTTTCCCAGCTATTGCCAAAGTCGATTACACAAGCGCGAAGCATGTCTTCTAAGGTCTGAATAGTTCGCTCGGACTGCCCGTCCGTCTGTGGGTGATACGCTGTGCTCATATCAAGACGTGAGCCAAAAGACTTGTGCATTGCCTGCCACAGTTCCGAAGTAAAACGTGCATCTCGATCAGAGATGATAGAAGTGGGCACCCCGTGCCTCGAAACAACTTCCTTGAGGTATATCTCCGCCAGAGTGGAGAATTTATCTGTTTCTTTAATTGCCAAGAAGTGTGCGGATTTCGTGAGTCGATCCACGATCACCCAGATAGTATCGTTTCCGCGCTGTGATCTAGGTAGGCCAGTAACGAAATCCATGGAAATTTGCTCCCATTTCCATTGTGGTATCTCTGGTTGTTGGAGTAGGCCTGAAGGTTTCTGATATTCCGTCTTGACTCGCGCACAAGTCAAACACTTGCTGACATAAGTTGCTATGTGGGCCTTCATGCTAGGCCACCAATACGTAGTTTTAATATCGTGGTACATTTTGTCCGAACCAGGGTGTACCGAGTAGCGGGATTTGTGCGCTTCATCCATCACAAGTTCTCGTAAGTCGCCATAGAGCGGGACCCAAATGCGTCCTGTTACATAATAAGCACCGTCTTCCTTCTGTTCTAAACGTTGTCTTGACCCGCGTAGAGCTTCGGCTCTAACGTTTTCTGGTTTCAGTGCTTCTATCTGAGCAGCTCGTATCTGCGAAGGTAGACTAGAATGGATCGTGAGTTGTAAAGCTCTTACGCGCTTAGGCGCAGTGTCCTTTCGACTGAGGGCGTCTGCCACGACATTGGCCTTGCCCGGGTGATATCTGATAGAGCACTCGTAGTCATTTAGCAGCTCGACCCATCGTCGCTGCCGCATATTCAGTTCCTTCTGCTTGAATATGTGTTCTAGACTCCTGTGGTCGGTGTAGATGGCGCACTTGGTTCCGTATAGGTAATGCCGCCATAATTTAAGTGCGAAAACAACAGCTCCCAGCTCTAAATCATGTGTGGTGTAGTTTTTCTCGTGAACTTTGAGTTGTCGTGAAGCGTAGGCTATGACTTTATCCCGTTGCATCAATACACAACCAAGACCTTGAATTGATGCATCACAGTAAACCACAAAATCGTCTGTGCCCTCTGGCAATGAAAGGATAGGTGCACTACAAAGTCTATCCTTTAGATGCTGAAAAGCCAACTCTTGTGCATTTCCCCAATGATAGACAACGCCTTTCTGCGTTAGTAAGGTGAGAGGCTGCGCGATCTTAGAAAAATCCTTAATGAACCTCCTGTAGTAACCTGCCAATCCCAAGAATTGGCGAATCTCCTTTGGTGTGCGAGGCGCAGGCCAGTTCTTAATAGAGTCCACTTTGGATGGATCAACGTGAATCCCATCTTTGTTCACCACATGCCCTAGGAAATGGACTTCACGAAGCCAGAAGTCGCACTTCGAGAATTTTGCGTAAAGCTGTTCCTTCCGAAGGAGTTCCAGAATAAGTCGTAGATGCTGTTCGTGTTCTTCTTTGCTCTTAGAATAGATCAGGATGTCGTCGATGAAGACTATAACAAACTTGTCCAGGTACGGTTTGCACACTCGATTCATCAAATCCATAAAAACTGCCGGTGCGTTCGTCAGCCCAAACGGCATGACCAAAAACTCATAGTGCCCATAACGAGTTCTAAAGGCTGTCTTAGAGACATCCTCTTCTCGAACTCTCAACTGGTGATATCCCGATCTCAGATCGATCTTTGAATAGTAGCTCGACCCCTGCAACTGGTCGAACAAGTCGTCAATGCGCGGTAGAGGATATCGATTCTTCACAGTCACCTTGTTGAGTTCGCGATAGTCGATACACATTCTGAAGGTACCGTCCTTCTTCTTTACAAAAAGTACTGGAGCTCCCCAAGGCGATGAGCTAGGACGAATAAAACCCTTATCCAAGAGTTCTTGTAGTTGTGCGGAGAGTTCTTCCAATTCTGATGGCGCTAAACGATAAGGTGCACGGGCTACAGGCGCAGTTCCAGGAGCTAGTTCAATCTGAAACTCGACTTGGCGATGGGGTGGAAGACCAGGTAATTCCTCAGGGAATACCTCAGGATAGTCGCGTACAACGGGAAAATCTTCTAGCTTCTTCTCTTTCTCTGTGGTATCAGTAACTAGAGCCAAAATCGCAGTGTGGCCCTTTCGTAAGCACTTCTGAGCCTTAAGAAGAGAAATGATGTTCTCAACAGCACTTCTCTTGTCGCCACGAATCATGAGAGGTTCACTACCTAAACCAGGAATACGAACGATCTTCTCGTTGCAAAGAATCTCTGCTCGGTGTTGGGATAACCAGTCCATCCCAATGACAACGTCGAAACTACCCAAGACAATAGGAATAAGATCGATAGAGAAGGTCTGGTTAGCGAGAATAAGCTGGCAACCCTTGACTACGTGTGAGGCTTCCAAACTCTTACCATTAGCTAGCTCTACAGTGTGCTTGTCGCTCAGGGGTGTAGGAATACGCTTAAGCATCTTACTAACTTCTAGTGACACATAGCTAGTATCGGCACCCGAATCAAATAAGACTGTAACATAAAAGTCGTCGAGAAGGAACTTACCCGTCACTACGTTGGGATCATTCCTTGCTTCACCTTGACCAATCACGAACACTCGTCCCCTAGCACCATTGTTGTTGTTCCCATTGTTACCATTCCCTTGATTGTTGTTGTTGTTGTTTTGGTTCAGTTGGGGACAATCCTTCTTGAAGTGGCCTTCAGCTCCACACTGAAAGCACCCTTTGTTGTTACCCTGCTGCTGTCGCTGGTTCTGCTGAGGTTGCTGACGATTCTGATTGGCGGGATATGCGCTCCTGCAATCCTTTGCAACATGACCAGGCTTGTTGCACCGATGACAGTTGCCCCTGGTGCATGGCCCACTGTGGTGTAGGTTGCAACGATTGCACTTGGGGTGATTCCCCTTGTACCCACCGTGACTTTGACCACCAGACGACTGCTGACCGGGGCTCTTGTGATCGTCCGTCTTTCTCTGCTGAGACTGAGTTTGCATCGAAGTTGAACCCCTGCTTGAAGTTCCATCCCATTTCCGTTTATCCCCACTAGAAGCACCAGAAGTAGTTGCAGCACCTATACGCTTCGGTAACTTGTTCTGCTCCACCGCTTGGTCAGTGAGACGGTGAGCCAACTGAACAACCTGCTGGATAGTAGTCAAGTTCGCTGAAGTCACATGACTTTGGATCTCTGGCACCAAGCCCTTGAGATAGAGTTCAATTCGCTTATACGGAGGGTCCACCATAGTAGGACACAACAAGGCAAGCTCATGCGATCTCTTAGTGTATGCCTCAATCTCTGATCCCGACATCTTGAGATTGTAGAACTCATCTTCCAGCTTGTGAATGTCGTCACGACTGCAGTATTCCTCCCTGATCATTTCCTTGAAGTTTTCCCATGGGGTGGCGTTGGCAGCAACCAACCCTAACATCTGCACTTGAGCATTCCACCACGTGAGGGCCAAACCCTCGAGAGTACCAGTAGCATACTTCACCCTGCGCGCCTCAGGGCATTCGCACATTTCGAACACAGACTCCAGTTTCTCAAACCAGTGTAGGAGACCTACTGCTCCTTCAGTGCCGCTAAAAGTTGTGGGTCGACAGTCCATAAAGGTCTTAAAAGTGCACACCGGTGCCTGAGCATATTGACCTAAGGTAGGTGAAAGAAAGACAGAGTTTAACACAAAGGTTGGTTCACGAGAGTAGGATCCAAATGATCCTAGAACAATTTCGGACTGCAGGATATACCTCCTGCGTTTGCAGCTGCAAGCGCTGCGGCAACTCGTTCGTTGATCAAAGCCGTCAACTGGGCTTGTGTCATGTTAACGCGTCCAGACATGGTTCTTCATAACAAGAGTAATACGTGTGAGAGAGGTTCGCGAAAGTACGATAGTAGGACAGAGTAAGCACGCACGTGTTCAAACAACAGTAGTTATACTAATCAAGCATACCATGAGCAATGTACTATGTAACTAACAAGTAGGCAATATACGCACATCATATTACCTAGAACGTCGAGCCTTGCATGAGGAGCGAAGTGTCGTTGTGGACTGTTGAGCACTAAACCGGTTATAGTCTGGTTTTAACAAAAACGTTTCTCCTTTATCAAAACCAAGTTCACTATAACCAATGGCTCTGATACCAATCTGTCACACCCCCAAAATCCCACCTGCGGAGTACTACCGCTTGGAGGCGTGACTGACCAGGATCCAGCCACCAATCATACTGAACCAGCATATTATAATCATAAAAGTTTAACCAATACGATTGGTGTTTCAAAACAAATAAGTTTAAGTTGCAAGCGGAAGCATAAGTTTAAAGTTATAACATAAGTTCCAAAAGTTTCGAGTTTAACATAGCACGCAGCAATCCGTGTCCCACAACGACCCTCCTCCATGCAAGCTCCAGCTGAGTACCTATGGTCCTGCAAAGCATGTAGTAACGAGTCAACAACTAGTTGAGTGAGTTCACGGTTGGGTGTTCGTTTTAGTTATTCGAAAACAGTTTCCTTTAACTGGCATCCTGCCGTGGGGGTTACCCCATAGTTTAAAAACGTGACATGTTCATTCCCAGTTACTCCGGCATTCCAGCCGTGGGGGCTACCCCATGTTAGTTATCAGGCATTTCGGCCGTGGGGGCTACCCCATGCGTACACTAGACTCGTTACCATATCGACTGCTGACTGTAGTCATGTTTATGTGCCCTGAAAACATCAATGTCTATCATCATTGACGTGCCCCAGATCCATTAGTTCACGCCCGTCCTCTGCGGCACGGTGTGAGGCTTGTCAGACCTAAATAGCGCTATCTAACTAATGACCCGCTCGCCATTGGCCCGGCGATTAGTCGATACAAAAAGGAGGGACTTCGTGATAGAGTTTTAGTCTAGTACGTTTATCCGTCCATCCGGACGAGGAATCACATTCCTGAACCACTGACGTCCTACCCAAGGAGGACGAGGAATCCACGTTCCTTAACCCCGTTCCCAACCCAGGGAATCCCATGCTTTGTAGAGGGTGTGAACTCACCTTGGTTTGCTCGGCAGTTAATCACAGAAAGTCAATCAGGTCGCAAGTAGTCAATAACGTCCTAACACGGATATCACTTATAATCAGATTCGAACCAAGCAGTGCATGTACAAGTAGCAGTTACGGCATACAGTTTCTATCATGGAAGTTTAACAACAGTGCACAGTATCACATTTGGCCCACAAGTTCTACCTAAGCCCAGTACACGTATTAAGCAGTTAACACAGAAGTCCACAAGGCCGGCCCATTAACTAAGGCCCAAAAGTGTGGTCTCGAGTCGCAACCGGACTCGCAAGCATGGTCTCGAGTCATGCTGTTTGATCGTAAATGGTTGCGAGTCGCAACCGGTGTCGCAACCATGGTTTCGGCTAATCATGCTGAGGTCTCGAGTCGCAACGGGGCTCGTAACCTGTGGTCTCGGCTTGTCCTGTTATGGTTGCGAGTCGCAACCGCGTGGTCTCGAGTTGTCACGCTGTGGTTGCGAGTCGCAACCGTGTGATTGCGAGTCGGTATGCTGTCATTTTCTCGTTCAGTGTTGATGCAGATATAGTCAGATTAATGGTACAATGTAATCAGGCCCAAATCAGGAAACAACCAATAGAATTCCACTAACAGTTTTCCTAATCAGGCTATTAGTAAAAATGGATCAAAATCACAAGGGTTTTCATATCTTCAACTATCATTCAAAGTGTTCTTCATATATTCAAACATATATTCAAGTTCTTCATAACATAAACAACACTTATTCAACCAAAACTATGAACAACTATCAAGATACAATTTACTAGCATGCATCCTACATGACAAACATATTCATTAGCCGATTTGTTTAGTATAAACACCCAAACTTTTCGGATCCAAATCTAAGTGCAACCGATAACATCATTCACCTTTTTAAACATACAATGAACCGGTTTTTAACATCAAACATTTATGCATAGTTCAACTTATAACAAGAAACATTCATGAGCCGATTTCTTTTCAAAACATCATGCATAACTCAACAACTAACATATTGTCATAATCATTAATTCAAGTACAAAACTCAACATGATTCACTAAGCATTTAACAATAATCTTTAAGAACACTAACCGGTTAATGGGTTTCGAGGGTGTGTGTAAAGCTTCCAACCGGGTGTGTGTGTGAGCCGATCCAAGTCCAAAGATCCGAGAATGAGGAGTGTGTTTGTGTTCTAGAGTTTTAAGTGAGAGAGAATAGGAGAGTGTGTGTGTTGTGATGTTTCAACAAATGGCAAGGGTTAACTAAGGGTGGTTTATATAGGCTAGTTCCAAGTGTTGCACCCTTAATGGGTTCGGTTAAGGGTTTACGGCCCAATGGCCCAACCGGCCACTAGGTTCTCGGCCCAAGGCCCATTCGGTCACTATTCACTCGAGACCTCATGGTCTCGAGTCGGGTTCTTTGTTCTCGGGTTGGGTTCTCGGCTCGCATATAACACATACATATACATACAATGCACACATAATAAAGCACATATCACATAAAGGTTCACGTTATCATTAAGTTTAATCGGTTAACTAGTCACATAACGTACAAGCAAGCTACATCAAGACACAACGAAAGGTTCTAGATTTCGAGTTGTCACAAGGGTATCTTTGACAAAGCTCACAAGTCGAGATACTCGATCCACCCAGGATCGGACAAAATGTACCAAGACTTGAAAGAGTATTATTAGTGGCCAAAACTCAAAAGCGGCGTAGCCTTTTATGTTGGAAAATGCCTAACATGTGCTAAGGTCAAGGTTGAATATCAGAAACCTTCTGGTCTATTGCAACAACCTGAAATACCCGTATGGAAGTGGGACCAAATTTTGATGGACTTCATAACGAAATTACCCAGGACTCCTAGAGGGCACGATATGATATGGGTAATAATGGATCGATTAACGAAGTCTGAACACTTCCTGCCAATTCGGGAGAAAGATAGCACTGAAAAGTTGGTAGAATTATACCTCAAGGAGATAGTGGCACGTCATGGAGTGCCTATCTCGATAATTTCAGATAGAGATGGACGATTTGTATCAAGGATTTGACAATCCTTTCAAGAGGCCTTAGGATCTCAATTAGATCTAAGCACGACCTTCCACCCGCAAACAGACGGTCAGAGCGAACGAATCATACAAACACTGGAAGATATGCTTCGCGCATGTGTTATGGATTTAGGCGGCAGCTGGGATACTCATATACCTTTAGTTGAGTTTTCCTATAATAACAACTACCATGCGAGCATAAAAGCCACACCGTTCGAAGCTCTATATGGCCGTAAGTGCCGCTCACCGTTGTGTTGGGCAGACGCTGGAGATAAACATTTGGTTGGCCCCTAACTTGTTCAAGAAACAACCGACAAAATCATGCAGATTCGAGAACGCATCAAGGCGGCTCGTGATCGACAAAAGAGCTACGCCGATCGAAGATGGAAACCCTTAGATTTCAAGGTAGGAGACAAGGTTTTGTTGAAGGTCTCACCTTGGAAAGGTGTAGCAAGGTTCGAAAAACGTGGAAAGTTGAATCCACGGTACATTGGGCCATTCAAGATCTTGGAAAAGGTTGGTACCGTAGAGTACAAACTAGAATTACCGGAAGAACTGAATGGTGTACATGATACGTTCCATGTGTCAAACCTTAAAAAGAGTCCAACCTAAGAAACAGTTATCATCCCTGCGGATGAGGTGCATATCGACGACAAAACTCCGATTTACAGAACAGCCTGTTGAGGTAATGGATTGGAAGATCCAGAAAACAAGGAGGAGTCGCATTAAACTTGTCAAGGTACGATGGAACTCTAAACACGGGCCCAAATACACGTGGGATAATCAACATGCCTTTGTCCCCCTGGCGTTTGACACGTTCGGCTCCTTGGCGCCGGAGGCGGTTCGGTTCCTGGCTAGAGTTCAGCATGTGGTCCATAGTAACTTTTCGACCCCTCAGGGGTGAGGCTTTGTTTTTAGTAGATTAGGGTTTTCTATTCAGAAGGGGATGGCGTCACAGTTTGTTGCTCGTCTACCTGCTATCCTTATGTAATTTGCCCTGGTGATTGGATGAAACAATTATATAGTTTAAAAAAATTATACTCAAAATGTCACTTTGTGAAAGGGATTGTGTTGGGTATGTTATTGGTTATATATCAAGTTTATTGGGAATCATACTAGAGTTCTAATTTATATATGTTTATTATCAAAGATTGGACTGATTGAAAACGGTGGCTAGGTAATCGTGGTGGGATTGGAATCGTACAAGATAAAACTATAAAAGGTGGAATCATAGTGGAATTCTGAAAAAGAGCATTTAAAACATACATGTATAAGAGGGAGAATCATGGAAATTATACTTGCTTTACGGTTTTTCATTTATCAGTGGACGTCTGTATCACCTTAGTGTAGCTCCTGGCAGCAAAAGTATACTGATATTTATTATTCTTATGTATTCCGTTACATCTTTGTTTTTTTAAATAGCTTTGTGACATGTGCTCATAGTTTTACATTTAAATTTTCTGTTTGTATATTTATGAATATATATAATGAGTGGATCAGGAACTGAAATGGGTTAAAATATCAAATGAGTAAAACATTATCTTACAAGGGATTATTATCATAACATGTTGGAGGATTTGGAAGTGGAGAAATGAGACGATCTTTCAAAACAGGCGAGCTAAGGTTGTAGAGATTGTGTCTGATGTCAAAGTTATTGTTTTTTTGTGGTATAGATGTGACAACTGTCACTTTTCCATGTATTCCCATACAATGTAAACAGTAATTGTTCTTTAATGACTGTGTATGCTTGAACCAATGATATGAATGATTTTCTGATTACTGTCATAGACATACAAATACATTACATGATTTCATGATATTTATGAATGTTGAATGCATCATGGGACAGTTGGATTAGTGCACAAAATGAAACTAGTACATTGATCAGATAAACCAGAAGTACTGACGGGAGTTCAGTACTCAGACAGACATGTTATTAGAACACAGAATGAGCCACGGAACCAAGAGTTACACTAGAATAGTATGTAGGAAAGTAGGGATCATAGAACTGCCTTCCGAATGACGATTTAAGTGCCAGAAACACACTAAAACTGCTGAATTCTGCAGAAAACAACTAAAATCAGCATTTTAACTTCAAAATATAATCCAGAAATGTGGTTTAATGGTCCAGAATAACTTGATAAGTGTTGGGAATCAAAACTCTCATAAAAGACATCACAAAGCACACTAAACTGCGCTATTTAGCACCTTAACGAACCGGTAACCAACCGAACAACCGGACACTACCCGAAACACCAAAATTCAACTAGAAGCATTGTTTTAATGTTATGAAGCTAGTTATGAACCCTAACGTCATGTTACTACTTAAAACATATAAACACATTAAACACTAACTAATACCGTTGAAATCTAACCATAACACTTAACTTGAAGTTGAAACTCAACTAATACCCCCCCCCCTTTGCACATTAGGGCCGGTTACAAAGAGGGCCCCACTTGGGACTTTCTTTGATTAGTTTATTAGGTTTGCTAATTAGATATGGAGCATAAGAACTAATGGTTAACAACATGTTGAAGATCATTCTACATAAACCACAAGGTCTACACTCTTATCATTTTCACTTCTTCAAAACAACACTATCTCCTCTCTTCTTCTCCCCTTGTCTACGACCCAAACACCCCTCACTACTCCTCCATTTTCTAGCTTCATTCAACACACTCTAAGGTGATCCTAAGGTGAATCAAGTATAACTAAGAAGGTTGGAAGCAAAGGAAGTTGAAGGACCTTCTCTAGGAGCTTTTATCCACTACATTTCTCATCATCTTCACTCTTGATTCTTCCCTAGCCTTAGAGCTAGTAGTAAGCTCCTCTAATCTTGTTTTTACTTCTCGTCTTAGTGGTTAATGTATACTGTAACTTGGTAAACTTAAGAATCTCTTGGTTTTAATATAAAAATTTGCCATAATTTTTATTACAAAAATTACAAATATTGGAGGTTGATTTTTGATAATAAAAATGACTAAATATATATTTAGGAAAATATATATTTAGATGTCACAAATTATGTGTTACTTGTATATTGATTGTATTAGTTATATTAAAATTAGGACTTGAAAATAATACACAATGCCAAAATACTAAAAATTGTAATATAAAAATATTACCATTATCACAAGAAAATAAATATATAATTTATACCTGAATATTGGACATGACGGACAAAGGACATTGGACTATACATATATATATATATATATATATATATATATATATATATATATATATATATATATATATATATATATATATATTACGGAAATAAATTCGTAACTTGACAAGTATGACAAACGCTATTTTTGAAAACCGAAGAAACGGTAAAATATGAAATTTTATAACTATTGCAAAATATATCATATTTTGTCAAAATAGAAAATATATTATTTTGAGTGGAGAGAAATATATATTTTCTTAAACAATTCAAGAATATATTATTTTGGTGATAAAAAGAAATATATGTATTTTCTAAGTTTAATCTTAAATATATATTATTTTTGAGATATATGGAAGTAGGGGAGGGTTATCTTGAGAACGCTAAATATTGCGAGAACCGTGAGAACGAATGAAAAAACCAATCAAAACCAATTTTTTTATACAAACCTCATTGTAATTAAGATACAACATCAAAACAAGAATTTATAACATCAAATAATTCATTTCTCATTTCAAAATCATTCTTTTTAGATTTTTTACACATGTGTAAATATAGCAGATTTACACATGTGTAAATGGCAAACTTACACATGTGTAAATTTTCTTTATTTATGAATTCACGTAAATTTAAACGTGTAAATTAAATTTCTAACATTGTATTCAAATAATAATGATAAGTGTAGAAAAAAATTTTGAATTTGAATTGTTTTTGACCAGGTTCTCATGGTTTTTTCATTTGTTCTCACGGTTCTCACAAATATTTAGCGTTCTCATTTAAACCCTCCCCTATGGAAGTATACTTATTTTTGCCAAGTAAAATTTATAAATATTTTTCTATAAAAATTCTCTTAAAATATGTGTATTTTAAGAATATAAATTTAGTGATTTTTAGTTGTATAAAAATAATATTCCAGAAAATTAAATACAAATTAAGTATAAAATACTTAATAAATACAAGAAAATACGTATTCTTATACGTATAAATACATACCGGAATACACTACCAATACTTGGCAAAATACGCAAATACAAGTATACTTATACTTGGTGTCACGGCCCTCGGCCCCGGTTTGACCCGGTCCAGGGCCGCGAGGCAGGAAATCCCGTGGTATTTAATTTAGGCGACAGCAGAAGTCTTTTAATACAGGATCTTTTAATATTAAAACTGCCCGTTTACAATATTTAGGATAAAACCTTGTAATTTACAATAAGGTGATTTCACGGGGAAATCTTTATTTTACAAAGAGTTAATTGCCAAAATCGTCCCTGAGGTTTGGGCACGTTTGCCATTTTCGTCCAAAATGACACTTTTGTACCAAATTGCCCCCAACGTTTGTAACTTTTTGCCATTTTCATCCAAACCACTAACTTAGTTTATTTTTTCTGTTAAGTTGAGGATATTTGGATGAAACAGGCAAATATAAAACCACAGGGACGATTTTGGCAATTTACTCAACCCCTTTTTAATTTCTTTTATTTAATTATTTTTGTTACATATATAATAAAAAAGAATATACATGGAGTTTTTAGAAAAAAAATTAATAGTTTTGTCACATAATTTTTATAAATTTTCCTCCAAATCACTAACTCAGTTTATTTTTTCTGTTAAGGTGAAGGATGTTTTAAATTTTATAAAGTAAGACAGAAATTAATTTACAGCTTCTTTATATAAATCAATTTTATAAAGAGAAAACGTCATTGGTGTGCAACACATAACAATCGATTACAACTTTTAGTATTTATCAGTTGTAGAGATAGAAAAAATTGCAAAACATTACATATTTTTTAAATGTGTTGAACACCTAGAAAATATGTTGGTAGAAATAAAATATTTATTTAATTAAGATTATGAGGGTAACTAACTAATACTTATTCTGAGTGGCTTGAGTAAAGAAACTTTTGGTTCATAACATTATAATTAAAATTTGGTAGGTAATTTTAAGGTTTGGTAACGATACGTTGTTTGATGGGGGGGGGGTTGGCTTCTGTTTTTTCTTAGAAGCAAATTAGAAATTAGAAATTAATTTCTGTCTAAGTTTATAAACGTCCTTCGCCTTAATAGAAAAAATAACTTAGTTAGTTGTTGGATGAAAATTTATAAAAATTATGTGACAAAGCTCTTCTTTTTTTCATATAAAAATTGAATGTATTTTCTTTTTTATTATATATGTAACAAAATTAATTAAATAAAAGAAATTTAAAAGAGTTTGAGTAAATTGTCAAAATCCTCCCAGTGGTCTTATATTTGCTAGTTTCATCCAAATATACTTAACTTAACAGAAAAAATAAACTAAGTTAGTGGTTTAGATGAAAATGGCAAAAAGTTAAAAACGTCGGGGGCAATTTTGTACAAAAGTGTCATTTTGGACGAAAATGACAAAACTGCCCAAACCTCAGGGACGATTTTGGCAATTAACTCTTCTATAAAACATGTTTCTTTTTATTGATTTATACTGAGCCACTTCTCTAAGCTTGTAGTGCTTCACGAAACTTTCCTTGGATCACAACAGATCACCTGAAACATGTTTGAAAAAAGGTTTTGTCAGCGGGGAAATACTGAGTGAATCATTCAGTTTACTGAAAATAACACATTTGTTATAATTCACAGTATTAAGAGAGATTACAATGTTTCTATGTCAACCAATTACCCACAGTATTTGTCACTCGACCGGATCTGTGACTGTGGTGATATCACTGTTGGGTCCGTTCACCCACAAGTGACGTAAATCACTATTTAGGTCCGACTACCTAATAGCGTATATCATGATTTAGGTTCGCTCACCTAAAATGATAAAAACAGTAGTAATGTGCACAATACACCACATACCGGCTGTAATTGAAGACTACATAAACTTAATCACTGTAATTATAACTTTGGAAAATAATTTGGAGTGTTGTAAAATAGTTGATAAAAAGAGAATGACTCACATTGCAGATTTAACGAGCAGTGTATAAGCCTACTGATTAGCCTTGTTTAACCTAATTTAAATAACAATGCACATAACCAGGTGTAGGATCGTATGCTGACCCGAACGAGTCGTACAGAGGTTATCTCTTGTGTTTCAGATGCGGAATAATAAGAAATACAAGTAGAAGTAGCTTGTTCTTCTTTCTAACTGCTTGTTTTATTGATTTGCAACGTTTTACATCTCGATCTTCACACCGGCAGAGCTTCGGCGTGGAATTCGGATTCAACGTTCTGTGAATCGCCCTAATGACACCTATATATAGTGGTTTGGGTCCGCTCATACGTCACATGTTCATATGAGCGGTCCAGACACGTCCACATAAGCGGTCCACAATTGACAAATAAGCGACCCAACATCCCTATGTCCCTATAAGCGTTCCTAGCATATAACACCTATACAGACTCCTGTTTTCTCGTATTTCGTGCCCTATGCTATACAATACAATGTAAGACCTGATCCTAGACACCTAGACGGAATCAACAGATGTAGTGCACCAACAGACTCCCCCTCAGATGTTGATGGAGTCGACTATCAAGCACTGTCTCCGTATCTTCACATCTTCAGTCTTAATCAGTCTCTGGGCTTTCTCTTTCTTTCTATCTTTCGACTCCCCCTCTCGATTTACTGGTATTTTTTTCTTCAGTAACATCTTCAGGATCGTTGTCTGATCTTCACAAGCTTTTAGAATCAATCAGCCTGACTCTAACAGAGATCTTCTGAATTGATTTCCAGGATTGAAACTAGGCTCTCCTTTAACAGAAATCTTTAGAAATCGAAACCTGGTTACCTGCACAATCTTAACCCAGAAATAAATTTCCTAGATTCATCACATATCAAAAACCTGTGCACCAACACATGACTCTCTCTCTCAACAATCTATGATGAACCACTTGTAGAGGTTAGAATTAACGAAAACAGTTAGATTTACACAAACACTCCCCCTCAAATGCTGTTCATCATGTTTAGCACTCGGAATTTTGAAAATCAGTTTTTCAACATCAGTTGTCGAAAATCTTTTTGACTTTTTCAAAAAATTATGCTAAAACACACACAAAATCTTTTTGAATTTTCTGAGAGATATTACCTGACACTCCTAGTAAGCAAAAAAACATACAGAAATGTAATATTTACAATCAATATTTTTGTGAGTTCGTGCAAGAGGATCATATCAGTTTATGAGACAAATCACCAACACCGTTAAGCTTGATTTCATTTTAAGCTTTAAACAATTTACCTAGATTGTCAGTATGTTTGTCCTCTTAAATTCTTAACACAAATTTCAATCGATTCGAGATACGATATTAATGTTTAGAGACTTAAACTTAATTGTGTATCACTCCACTTGAATATACTCCTGTATCCAGATCCCAAATATTCAGTCTTACAGGTGAGTATACCACAGCTGATATCTTTAAAGGGGTTAGGTGCGAAACCGTGAGAGCTCAGGTCAGAACTTCCGTTCAGCAGAGAGATGACGGCTCGACTTTTGGTGGGTCCCCTTTAGAGGATCTTTTGAATTACAACAGCAATGACTATCAATTTTATTGTTTAATCAGATTGCTGAGGGCGGCGCTTTTTCAAGCATTTGCAGAAAGTATTATCCGGGGACTAGGTCAGTACTTCCATACAGCAGAAGTCCCGGGATAATACCCTAGATATCACTGAGCATAAAGACCTAGTATCTCAGAATATGGGACCTTTCAAACAAGATTTCGGGGGTTACCCATATATTCAAGAATAGTTACCCACGAATCAAGCAAGTTTGAATTAGATTTATATCTCGTTTCAATTTACTAAATGTGCGAAAATCTACTGACACATCCACAGTAAGATTGTTTAACACTTTTTAGACTTTTCAATTCTTTAGCGTGCCGTGATAGTCCACTGATGTACTATCATTTCCTCTTTTTCGCAACAAAACTCATTTTTGAATTTTATCATGTTTTTGGCTTTTTCAAATTTTCAAATGTTTTTGAATTTTCTGAAATTTCCCTACTCCCCCTAAAATGCAAACACATTTTAAAGAAAATTTGAAAACTTCTAGACTCTTGACCCACTTAGAAACATAAAATGCAAAACAAACTGTAAAAAAAAAAAAAAAACTTGACAACTGACACTGAATCACATTAAATCGCCATTCACTAGGCATAAACAATCTGAACTCCCCTTAACACAAACCATTTTCTCATTTAGATTTCAAAACACTTAAGTTTGTTTTAATCAAAATGACTTTTCCGGAAAATGAATTTGTGTTGATAACAACCACTTGTAGGTCTATCTTTTAAAAACGGGGACGAGGTTCATCATCTTGTCTATCTTTTGCCATGGATAGTAAATCAAGTACAATTTAATGTCCCTGATTTATCATTTTCATTTAAGAACCTTCTGTACCACTTGTAAATGTAACCTCTTCAAAGTATACAAACATCTCAAAATTTAACCACAAATACCACTTGTGGGATCAAGATTGCCACTTGTAGGAATGTTACGTCTACATCACCATTTTACCAATCAAAATGCCGATTCCTACTTTGCAATTACCAAACTGGTAGCTCCGGCGTAGTCCTTCAACCTGTAAAACATTCAAACACTATTCAAAATTTTTCAAACAAACTTTTCAAACACTAGAAATATGCCGATTCCTGATCCACGATATAAACTTGGGATCTCCGGCGTAGTCCTAAGACTATCATGGAAAGCAGACTTCCATCCAAGTCTTCTCAGACTTGATGGCTTTCAGCTCTTGAGCTGTAGGGTTGTATGTTGCCTTTTTAGTTGCATAAAAATCTATAACCCCTTTAGCTCTCCCACTCAACATTTTCCCAAATATCTTTTTAACATTCCCGTTGAATGTTTTCTCGACATCAAAATCATTCTTTTCTTTGTAGAACTGATTTGAAATATCAGTTTTTCCAACTTTCTTTTTCACTTCTTCAAACTTCAATTATGGAAACTCCTCATCATTCACTGAAATCTTCTTTTCAACCTGTGGCTCTTCTGGCTTTGTGGAACCAGATTCATCGCCGACATTCACTTCACCTTTCTTCGCCACCCATACCTGGTTGTCTTTTCCTTTCTTTTCATACTTATTCTTTGAACACTCACCAACCTCGAATTTTGAATTCTCAAAAATTTTAGGTCTATTGGTTGGTGTGTCAACATCAATAACTTTCTCTTTCAAATTTTGAGAAACTCCCTGTTTTGATTGGACACTTTTTGAGCAATTCCATGCAATGTGACCAGCTTCATTGCATCTATAACAAGTTCTAGTCTCTTTTAGATAACATATATCAGCTCCATTCTTCTTTCTCTCAGCAAGAAACTCTTTATTAGACTGTCTCCAGAACGGTTTCTGCTGTTCCTCCTCAGCACTTCCACCTGACACAAATTCAGATTTTGTTTTAGAATTTTTCATATTTTTATCATTTTCTGGTGGAATAAAACCAAGACCTTTCTTTTTGTAGCTACGATTCTGATTAGGTTTCTTTGGAAAACCAGGACCAGAGTTGTAACCTTTTTTCTTGTTTAAACGTTGCTGAACTCTAGAAGTATATTTTTTAGATTTTCAAAACTTTTCAAAACTTTTAATTCTGGAATATTCACCTCTATAAGTTTGAAAGTTTTGTTTATTAGTTCCGTTTTAATACTCATTATTGGGAACTCCTTATTGTAGTATAATTTGTCCGAACCATTCAAAGTATACACAACTTCGAATGTTTCATCATTCAAATCTGCCTTTGACAATAAAAATTCTTTACTATAAGACCGTTTTTCCGACGAATTTTGACTGTTGACTGACGAGTTTGACTTTCCAGACCCAGATTTCAACTCAGACTCCTCATCAGTATCCAACACTTGATCGACCACCTTTTTGATTAGAACAGACTCATGATCAGTATCGGACAAGGTATACGTGATATCTATGTTATCTGGTAAACCGTCAGTTGTGTCGGTTTTAAGCTTTATATTGACTGCTTTTTCCAATTGCTCCTCATTTGGTCTCCTAGGTGAATAACCATCCCAAATTGGAGGTGGACATTTGTTGTAACTAACAGTTGATTTCTTACCACAGTCTTTCTTGTCTTTTAGTTTCTCATCTTTGAAAGCTTCCATACTTGCAACAGTTGGGTAAATACGATCAATGAGATAGTCAGAACTAGAATAACTTTGCAATAAACGTCTAATTCTCTCATTCTCTATTTTCTCTGTCTCCAACTCTTGCTTCCACTTAGCACTCTCTTCGATGTAGAAATTTATAGCCTTTTATTTTCACATTAAAGTTGCATTCATCATTGTCAGCGCCTGTTCTCTTTCTGAGTTTGTTGTTTGGAGACCAGTTACTGTTTTGTTCAACACGTCGTACGATTCCTTCACATAATTGAGGTTGAACAGTAACTGCTCCTTCTTCTTCTCGTACTCAGCTATGATGTCGTCTTTGGCTGCACAATTCTTGCAAGCTTCCAAGCACTTTTCACACGGCTTGATGACTTCAACAATCTTCTCAACTTCAATTGTTTTAACAACTTCAACCACTTTCTCTACTTCAATCACCTTTTCTTCTTCTTTCACATCCTCAGTAATCTTCTCAGCAACATTCTCAGCGTTTTGAATATCACCTTCAGATTCAGTCTGTAAATCTTTAGCAGCTCGTTTCTCTTTCAGTTTCTCCATTTTTTCTGCAAAATAAAAATAAAAACTTTCAGGAGAAAGATGAGTTTTTGCAATATTTATGTGTTTTTCTTCCTCATCATCACTGCTGCTGTGATCTGGTGATTGATCAAATTTTACAGACTTATCAGAATCATCATCTGATACATCAGAAACAGTCGGTGTTTTATCAAATATAACTGCTTTTTCTTGAACATTTTCATTTTGTACACTTTTATCAGAATTTTGTACTTCTTCATCTGAACCCTGTAAACCTTCATTTGAACTTTCTGACACTTTCCCAGAATGTTCTGAAAGATTATCAGTACTGTCTGAGCATTCATCAGATGACACAGACTTTTCATCTTCACTTTTCACAGTCTCTCCGATAGATCTCATCCAAGTAGCAAACAAATCTGGCTCACGGACGATTTTGGCAATGAAAGCTTTAAACTCTCCCTTCTTATCCACAAACATATCCCAGCTGAAACCTTCTGGTAGTTTCTCATCATCTTGATCGATAATGTGTGCTGCTGTGACTTCAGATGATATGTAATCACTCTAGCTGAAATCTACCAAACATGCTCTTTTGGGATCTTCAATCTTTCTCCCATGAGCTGTCTGTGGTTCTTGGGATTGACCAACTTGCTGATAGATAGCTTTGCGATAGTAATCATCTTTCCCAAATGGATTCTGTGCTCCACTAGCTTCTCTTCCTTTGCACTCCCGCTTGAAATGGCCTTTCTCCCTACATCGAAAACAAGTAACTTTAGATTTATCAAAACCTAAAGTAGAGACGTGTGCATCAAGAAAGTCATTTCTCCCGGTAATGGTTTTGAATTTCTCAGCTCGTCGAAGAACACTAGCAAGACACCATTTAATATCCATGAGTTCCATTTCTTCGGCGTCTATCTGATCATAATCCTCTTTGGTAAGCATAGGATTTCCGATCCGACCAGCAACAAGACCTTCATAGGATAACAGAACTGAACCCAGAAGTGCCATGTGGTCTTTAGCAGTGTCTTCAGAGAAGCTTTGACCTTCTGGAAGGTTGAGAGCTATGTTGCACTGAATTATGTATCCATTTCCGGTTTTTGTACTCTGACACTGAAAACTAGTGTTAGTCTTTTTCGGATTCACACTCAGAAACGATGAAAACCCGCTGCTACTCTTGTTCGAACCCTGATCGGCTTTTTCAGATGAATCACCAGCACTGAATGCAGTTTGTATCTTCGGACTTCTTTCAGATTCAGTAACTGGAACACTACCCCGGTAATACATCTTAACATCCTGTTGACCACTCGGACTATTCATTCTAGCAATCTTTTGCTGCTCAAGATCCTGACTCTCTATTTTCTCAATGAACTGTGAAATAGTCAGCCCGTCATACGCACCAGTATTCTTTAAAATCATCAAATATGTTCCCCACTCTTTTTGAGGTAACGCGTCAGCCAATTTATCCACCTATTCCTCACGACCTTTTTCAACTCCCAACATCGATAACGATCGCACCAAATGACAGTATCTCTCGATTAGCTTTTTAGTATCCTCTCCCGGCAAACTACTAAACAGATCGAATTCTTTCTTTAACAGTGCTTTCTTGCTCTTGATCATGTTTTCACTTCCCTCGAATTTAACCTTAAGAGCATCCCATATTGACTTAGCAGTTTTGTCGTGCTGTAACAAGATGAATATATCTTCCTTTATCGCCTGCTGCAACAAACTGATCATCATTTTCTCGGCTCTATACATTGCTCTTTCTTGATCGGTAAATTCAGATATCTCTTTAACAACCTGCAAATCTGTTCGAGGCAATGTGTACTTTTTCAATATGCACTCCCACGATCTGAGATGATTTGCCTGGACCCAGTTTTCAAACCGATCCTTCCACCCATAATACTCCTCAATGCTCATCAATCTAGGAGGCTTTTGAGTCGTTCCCGTCTCATTTTCCAAATTCATTGCTTGAGCAATTGCGGCTGGGGTAGTCGATGTAGCAAACGCGTTGTAAAACTCGGAATCCATACTGTCTTAACGCGTTTTTCAATGAAGATGACAGAACAGCGAACCAGAAATGTCCTTTGGAGCAGTCCAAACTTAAAGATCGTTCGAGCGGACCAAAGTTGTTCGTTCGAGCGGACCAAAGTTGTTCGTTTGAGAGGACCAAAGTTGTTCGAATAAGCGATCCAGAGAAATAAATGTCTTAAGAGCGGTCCAAGATGATCCAAATGAGCGGTCCAAGATGTCTTTGGAGCGGTCCAGAAATGTACACTCTAGCGGTCCAGAAACTGTCTTACGAGCGGTCCAACTGCAAATTTGGAGCGAACCAGAACAAAAATTGTACGAATAAGCGGTCCAAAACGTGATCTAAGAGCGGTTTACGATGACGTCACTTCGAGCGATCCACATATTGAACATGTTTTGATCTGTTTTTAAGCTGTATTTCGGCCTGAATTTTTCAAGAGTTTGTCTAAGTATGATTATACATAGTCTGTGAGTTTTTGAACGAAATTCAACCGTGAAATCTCCCGGAAATGAGAAAATAAGGTGTAGAAGTGAGAAGAAACGATGAAAAACAGCTACAATCTGCAGAAAACCTCCTCCCAAGCTCTGATACCACTTGTAGGATCGTATGCTGACCCGAACGAGTTGTTCAGAGGTTATCTCTTGTGTTTCAGATGCGGAATAATAAGAAATACACGTAGAAGTAGCTTGTTCTTCTTTCTAACTGCTTGTTTTATTGATTTGCAACGTTTTACAGCTCGATCTTCACACCGGCAGAGCTTTGGTGTGGAATTCGGATTCAACGTTCTGTGAATCGCCCTAATGACACCTATATATAGTGGTTTGGGTCCGCTCATACGTCACATGTTCATATGAGCGGTCCAGACACGTCCACATAAGCGGTCCACAATTGACAAATAAGCGACCCAACATCCCTATGCCCCTATAAGCGTTCCTAGCATATAACACCTATACAGACTCCTATTTTCTCGTATTTCGTGCCCTATGCTATACAATACAATGTAAGACCTGATCCTAGACACCTAGACGGAATCAACAGATGTAGTGCACCAACACCTGGGTTAGTAACTAATACAGTAGTTACGACAATTCACGAGATTAAACCCTCACAACGATTAACAAAGTGCAATACTTAAATATTCAGCGGATTCACAACAAATGACAGAGTATAGCCCGAGTTCGGGCAGCACTCAAACATCCTGTCGAAATCACGATGAATAACAAAGTATAAACTCAATTTGAGCGGCACTCAAATAATCGTTGGATAGTTTCAATCGATCGGACGTTGTATCGTAATAGCGATCGAGTTATTACCCTGTTTGTTGCAGCAGAGTTCCGTGCAGTGTGTGTTTTATAATAAACAGTGTATAACTCAACGTATACTTTGAAGTTTTACGTCGAACAAGTGTCAGATTTCAAGTCCTAAGGCCCCCTATTTATACCCGAAATTTGTCCCCCTCGCGTGTCGCGACAGGGAGACTCGTCTCCTTCGCGTGGCGCGACGGGTAACAATTTAGGGTAGGGTAGGTTCGTGTCCAACATAGCCTTAGTGAGTCATAGTTCAACGAAATGTACATTCTACAGCAAATTATGAAGATAATCGTCAGCTAGGGTTTATCCCCCCCTGAGTTTTAGGGGCCCTGATCCTAATTCTGATTGTTTTGAAAATTTTAGGATTTATGTAGAATTACTTGGGTTTCTCAATTAGGGTTTCCTTAATAGATAATTAACATACTAAGTATTAATTTTAGTGAGAGTTGTTACATCCTCCCCACCTTAAGAAAAATCTCGTCCTCGAGATTTACTGGAATAGATGAGGGTATTTCCGCTTCATTTCCGATTCCAGCTCCCAAGTGTATTCTGGTCCTCTCTTTGAATCCCATTTGACTTTGACTAGCACTAGTCGTTTGTGCTTGAGAAATTTAACTTTCCTGTCTTCTATCTGTAGTGGTTTCTCTACGAATTTCAGCTTTTCATTTACCTCTACATCTTGAAGAGGTACTACTAGGGATTCGTCTGATAAACATTTCTTGAGATTGGATACATGAAACACATCATGTACTCCAGCTAATTCTTCTGGTAGTTGTAATCGATAAGCAACTGGTCCTATTCGTTGCATTACTAGAAATGGTCCTACATACCGTGGACTCAGTTTTCCTTTCTTACCGAATCGTACTACTCCTTTCCAAGGAGAGACTTTCAAAAGTACTTTGTCTCCGACTTGAAATTCTAGTGGCTTGCGGCGATTGTCTGCATAGCTTTTCTGGCGATCTCTAGCAGTCTTCAGTCTTTCTTTGATTTGAGTTATCTTGTCTGTGGTTTCTTGTACAATTTCTGGTCCTGATAATTGACTTTCTCCTATTTCTACCCAAGAAACAGGAGTTCTGCACTTGCGTCCATACAGTGCTTCGAATGGGGCAGCTTCGATGCTTGAATGATAACTATTGTTATAGGAGAATTCAATTAAGGGTAAGTGGTTATCCCAATTGTTGGTGCACTACGTCTGTCGACTACGTCTTATATCGAGTCTAGAGTTGTATAGGTTAGATATGGCACGAAATCCTAGAAACATGTGTTAGAGAAGGTTTCGCTTATGTGTCATAGTATTAGTTTCGCTTTTGTGTCAAGGTCATAGGTCCGCTTATTAGTCAATACTGTCGGTTCGCTTATACGTACATGTCCATATAAGCGAAACCTGTTGGACTATATAAAGGGTCATTCAAGCGAAACTAGTGTATGTGTTGAAGGTGTTTTCTTCCGGTTAGCCACGAAGTGCTGCCGAAGTGCTGTCAGAGTCTGTAAACGCATCTGTGATCAATACAACAGCAATTATAAGTGAATCCGGCTGAAATTGCACCAAATCATTAGTTTCCGCCTCTTGATTTGGATAGGAATTCTTCTGGTCGACTCAAACAGGGCCGAACACGATCCTACAAGTGGTATCAGAGCTCAGGAGGAGGAGTTCTTGCCATTTCAGCTGCATTTCATCTGTTTTTCTACACTTTCTTCAAATTTTTAAAATTTTTCACGGTAAAACCAGCTCAATTTCACACACTGCACTCGGAATCATGTATTAGTAAACCCTTGAAAGTTTCAGATTTAAAATCGACCTAGAAAGTAGGATTTTTGGGGTTTCGCTTATTCGTGCACGTTCAAAAGTGACATCAGCAGTTAGGTTCGTTTGAAGGAACAGGGTAGTTTCGCTTTTGTGGACGAAAATGTCAGTAGTTTCGCTTCAGTGACAGTATAGTTTCGCTCCAAGGGACAGTTAGTTTCGCTTCAGCGTCACCTAAGTTTGTAGTTCCGCTCAAGAGATCCACTTGAACAGACAACAGGTAGATCCGCTTGAACAGACATCAAGAGATCCGCTTGAACAGACATTAGGTAGATCCGCTTGAACAGACAACTTGTAGTTCCGTTTGTGTGACAACTTTGTGGTTCGCTCATTTGAACAATTTGAAGGTTTCGCTTTTCTGAACAAGTTGAGGATTCGCTTTTCTGTCACATCTTCAGAGATCCGCTTATTTAAACAATTTGCCTAAATTTGGAAATTTTGTGAACTTTGGACAATTGAACAATGGACACTGAATTCTATAATGCCTTTGCTAGCCCGATCTCTATTACTCAAAATGCTTTGATTGATAATGAAACCGGAACGTCTCAGAAACCGCCTAAACTCATGGATAGTGATGATTATAACGTGTGGTCTGAACGATTTCGAAATTGGGTCAAGGCTTATCACCTAGATGCGTGGGAACACACTAAAGAGCCATATGTTAGACCCGTTACAAATGGTGTGCAGCAAACAATTCGAGAAATGAGTACTGAAGATAAAAAGAAATATCGAGATGAGAAATTGATGGTGAGTCTGCTTCAGCAAGCGATAAAAGAAGATATCTTGATATTGCTTCAACATGATGGAACTGCTTATTCAATTTGGACAGAATTGGAAGCAAAATTCGTTGGGAGTGATGACATGCTCAAAAACAAAATGTCTCTCGTGAAGAAAGAGTTTGATTTGTTTCGTGGTTTAAAGTCTGAAAACACCAAGCAAATTATCGATAGATATTGTAACTTGGTGAGAAACATGTCAAAACTTGGAATTAAGAAAGATACTGATGAATTGATTGAAAAACTTGCAGATGCGCTACCACATGAAACATGGGGAACTTTTCTAATGATGCTGAGATCCAACAGAAAAGATTACAAGAATATGACATTGGGAGATTTTATCAAACACCTGGAAGCTCAAGAGATGGAGCAGAGGAAGATCGCCAGGATGAAGAATTACGATGGAGAACAAGATATCAGCTTATACTACAAGAATGGTGTTCCTGGAATGACAAATCTTTCTCCAAAGATTGAAACTGCTTACAGTGTGAAAGATTCTTCTGAAAAGAAATCATCCCAAGGATCAAGCAGCACAAGATTTTCATCATTCGATCCAAACATTTCTGTAACAAAGAATGGAAGAAAACTTCAGTGCAATATTGTTCTAAGTCTTGAAAATGATCAAGATTACACTAAAGAAATTGCTAAAAATCAAATGTCTTTGTTGGGAATGGTTCTTGAGTCTTATAGTAGTTTTGTGGCCGGAAAGATCGGTAATCCAATGCTCACGAAAGAGGATTACGATCAAATTGATGCTGAGGAAATGGAATTGATGGACATTAAATAGTGCATGGCTAGCGTGATGAGACGAGCTGAGAAGTTTAAACAAATTACGGGAAGAGATGATTTTCGTGATGCAAATGTTTCAACTTTAGGATTTGATAAATCTAAAGTTACATGTTTTCGTTGCAGGGAAAAGGGGCATTTCAAGAGGGAGTGCAAAAATGGTGAAGCTACTGGTGCCCAGAATCCTTTTGGAAACAACGATTATCACAAAAAGGCGATTTATCATCAAGTCACACCACTAGCACAGCATCAGGCACAAACTGCTCACGGGAGAGATGTGATTGATAGTTTAAAAAGAGCATGTCTAAGAAAATATGAAAATTTTTCATGGGATAAATATATTCCAACAAACAGCAAAGTGTGTTTGGCAGAGCAAGATGATGAAAAGTTGGCTGAAGGATTCAATTGGGACAATTTTTGCCCGGATCAAGAATTTATGGCCAAAGAGATGTCCAACAACCTTTTCAATGCTCATGCTTTCATTGCTAATGCTTATGATTTGAAATGTGCAGAAAGAAGCAAAAAAGTCATAGAAGCTGCTGAAGCAAGAAGGAGAAAGCTTGAAGAAGAGGAAGAAGAGGAAGAGAGATTAAAAGCTGAAGCTAAAGCTGAGAAAAAGAGAAGAGCTGAATTTTTACAATCAAACAGAACAGTCAAAGAAGTTCCTGAATTTGAAGTTAAAGTTGATGTTAAACCTGTTAAAATTCCTGAAAAGTGCATGAATTGTGATTCTTTGATCAAGCAGAACAATGAGTTGCTGCATAATATTAACAGATTGAAAGAATCCTATGATACAATGAACAGAGAAATCAACAAGTATACTGATTCAAGTGGTGAACAAGCTGTGGCAATGAATACATTGAAGATAGCGTACCTGAGACAGCTTGATGATGCAAATTTTCATATAAAGAAATGTGCTGATCTAGAGTTGGAGTTAGCAACACAAAAGATAGAAACTGATAAAGTTAAAAAGTTATTAGAAAGTTACTCATGTTCTACTTTTGTTGTTGACAGAATTTATCCAGTAGTGGAGGAATTGAAGACGTTTGGAGAAGTGAAAACGTCTGAAGAAAAGAAATCAGTGACAAAAGACGAAGATAACTTGAAAAGTTCTGGTAAGAAATCAAGTGTTGTCTACAATAGATGTCCGCCCCCGGTTGAAAATGGATATTCACCTCGAAATCCAAATTCTGAAAGAGTCGAAAAGGTAATAAACTTACAATGGGAGTCTGGGCCATCGGATAACTTGCCAGAAAATATTGATGTCACGTACACGTCATCCGACACTGATCATGAGTCAAAGTTGATAAAAAGTGTGGTCGATCAGGTGTTAGATAAAGATGACAGTGAGGAGTCAAACATGGAGTCCAAGCCCGAGTCAAAGTCTGAGTCCGAAGCGTCAAAGCCTACAATCAAAAAGGACAAACGGGTTTATGACAAACAATTTTTGCTATCAAAATCTAATTTGAATGATGAATCATTCAAAATGGCATATACTTTGAAAGATTCTGACAAATTATATTCTGATGATACTTTTCCAATAAGAAGTGTCAGATTTGAAATGATTCAAAAGGTTTTCAAAATAACAGAAATTAATATTTCTGAAATAAAAGATTTAAATTTTATCGGAAAACCTAAACAATACACTTCAAGAGATCAACAAAGAATTAACAAGAAAATGGGTTACAATTGTGGTTATAGTTTCCAAAAGAAACCAAACCATAATCGTAATTTCAAAAAGAAAGGATTAGGTTTTGTACCACCGAAAAACTATAAAAATGAAAAAAATGTATAAACCAAAAACTGTGTTTGTTTCAGGGAAAACAACTGAAGCTGAGAAAGAACAATCATTCAAAAAGCAGACAAATCAAGAATTCCTTGCAAAGAAACAAGAAGAGTTGAAGAAGAATGTTGTTCAAGAGAAGATTGAAAAGAGAACCTGTTTTCAGTGCAAGATTGCTGGTCATGTTGCTAGAAATTGTCCGAAAACATTCAAGCCAAAATAGGAAGTATCTGGTAAAATGAAAGAAAAAGTTGTTGAGAAGACTGAACTGTCAACCCGGAAGTTTACTGGCTTTGAAAATTCAATTTTTGAAAAAGGAGAATGTTCAAAGAGTGCTTCAAAAAAAAAAAAAAGAAAATGTAAAAAATAAAAAATGGGTTGTGAAAGGTTCAGGTAACAAGTCTGGTGATGAATCTGATTCCACAAAATCAAAGGAGGCATGTGTTGAGAAAAAGGTTGAAAGAAAAGTTCCAACTATGAATGATGAAAATTTTCCTCCGTTGTGTGCTAAAAATTTTATGAAGAAAGTTGGAAAAGTTGAAATTTCAAATCAATTTTATTCTGACAAGAAGAAATTTGATGTTGAAAAGACTTTCAACGGAAATGTGAAACGCATTTTTGGACAAATGGTCAATGGTAAGGCTAAAAGTGTCAAAGACTTTTATGCTTCTAAAACACGTGTTCACAAGTCTGTTGAAAGAAAAGATGATGAGATTGTTACACCCAAGGAAGGTCAGGCTTGGGTGGATATATTTTTCAAAGAATAAAAACCTGACTTGCCGGAGATCCTAAATTGGTAATCGTGGATCATGAATCGTCATCCTTCTGAATTTGTGTTTGAGAAGTTTTGCAGGACTTGCCGGAACTCCTAGGTTTGTAAGCGAGGAGTAGGAATCGGCACTTTGAGAATTCAACCAACAGATGGTAATTGGTTGAAAAACAGGTTTGAAATGCTAAATTATTAATCTTACAAGTGGTATGTATGTTTGTGATTGTTGCAAGTGGTTCAGAATGTGAATTAGATTGATTTTACAAGTGGTTAATCAAGGTCATTAGATTGAACTTGAATTAACTATCATTCATAAGATTGGTAAAACAATGTGATGATCGTATCCCAATTTTACAAGTGGTAAAATCAACAAAATTTATTTTCTTGAAAAACCATTCTGATTAAAACAAACTTGAGTGTTTTGAAATCATTATGGGAAAATAGTTTGTTGTGAGGGGGAGTTCTGATTGTTTAAGTCAAACGGATGGAGAAGTGAAGCGATTCGATATCAGTTGTCATGTTCTGTACAGTTTGTTTTCAATTTTCATCAGATGTATTTGAATTTTAGGGGGAGTAAGAAATTTTAGAAAATCCAAAAACATCAGAAAATTTGAAAAAGAAAAAATTGAGTTTTGATTGCATATAAGAGGAAATGATAGTACATCAGTGGTCTATCACGACATGCTAAAGAAATGTGAAGTCAAAATGTGATAAACAATCTTACTGTGGATGTGTCAGTAGGTTTTCACACATTTAGTAGACTGTAACGAGATATAAACCTAAAATCAAACTTGCTTATTCTGTGGGTTAACAAAACTGCTTGGATATATAGGTAACCCCTGAAATCTTGTTTGAAAGGTCTCGTATTCTGAGATACTAGGTCTTTATGCTCAGTGATATCTGGGGTATTATCCCGGGACTTCTGCCGTATAGAAATACTGACCTAGTCCCCGGATAATGCTTTCTGCAAAAAGCTTTGAAATATAAGCTCGCCCTCAGCATGCTGATGAAACAATAAAATTGCTAGTCGCTGCTGTTGTAATTAAAAGATCCTCTAAAGGGGACACATCGAAAGTCGAAGCCGTCATCTCTCTGCGTATACGGAAGTATCGACCTGAGCTCTCACGGCTCTCGCACATAACCCCTTTACAGATATCAGTTGTGGTATACTCACCTGTAAGACTGCATATTGGGATCTGGATACGGGAGTATATTCAAGTAGTGGGACACACGGATAAGTTTAAGTATCTAAGACACTAATTGCGTATCTCGAAACAGTTGAAATCTGTGTGAAAATTTAAGTGGACAAATATACTGACAATCTAGGTAAATTGTTTAGAGCTTAAAATGTAATCTAGCTTAACGGTGTTGGTGATATATCTCAGACTGATATGATCCTCTTGCATGAACTCACAAAAAAATATTGTTTGTAAATATTTCATTTCTGCACTTTCTTTCAGAAAATTCAAAAAGATTTTCGACAACTGGTGTTGAGAAGCTGATTTTCGAAATTCTGAGTGCTAAATTTGAAGAACAGGTTTGGGTGAGTGCATGTGAAAATGATAAGAGCTAGGAAAAGATCCTGAATGCAAAATCATTACTGTAGTTTATTAACCTAGTTTCTAAATTGTTGAAAAGAGTTAATCTTTGAAGAAATTTATGTGTGGGTAGAGATTGTGCAGGTAAATGTGTGCCAGGTGATTATTTTGTGATGGAATAGAGCCAGGTATCGATCTTAAAGATAAATTGTGAAGCTGTGAATTCCAGACTACGATCCCAGTAGATTGAGAGGGGGAGTCTGAAGACACCGTGTCAACATCCGTGAGAGAAAGGAATTTGTTGATGATGAAGATAGAGATTGAGGATTCTTGCAATGAAAAATACTTCAGAGGAAGATTGAAGACTGATAAAGACTGTAGGTTGACAATCGAAGACTCGAAGACTCCGTCAACATCCGAGGGGGAGTCTGTTGGTGCACTACGTCTGTCGACTACGTCTTATATCGAGTCTAGAGTTGTATAGGTTAGATATGGCACGAAATCCTAGAAACATGTGTTAGAGAAGGTTTCGCTTATGTGTCATAGTATTAGTTTCGTTTTTTGTCAAGGTCATAGGTCCGCTTATTAGTCAATACTGTAGGTTCGCTTATATGTACATGTCCGTATAAGCGAAACCTGTTGGACTACATAAAGGGTCATTCAAGAGAAACTAGTGTATGTGTTGAAGGTGTTTTCTTCCGGTTAGCCACGAAGTGCTGCCGAAGTGCTGTCAGAGTCTGTAAACGCATTTGTGATCAATACAACAGCAATTATAAGTGAATCCGGCTGAAATTGCACCAAATAATTAGTTTCCGCCTCTTGATTTGGATAGGAATTCTTCTGATCGACTCAAACAGGGCCGAACACGATCCTACAATAATTACCACCAAAATCAATTACACATGCTCGGAGCATGTCTTCCAAGGTTTGTATCGTCCTTTCACTTTGTCCATCAGTTTGAGGAAGATATGCAGTACTTAAATTTAGTCGGGTTCCCACTGCTTTCTGGAAACTAGTCCAAAAATGGGAAGTGAAACGACTATCCCTATCTGATACAATGGAGAGTGGAACTCCATGTAAAGATACTACTTCGTCTACGTACAATTTGGCTAATCTTTCCATGCTAAAGGTTTCCTTCATTGGTAGAAAATGAGCTGATTTGGTTAATCGATCCACAATTACCCAAATCGCATCATTACCTTTTCTGGTTTTGGGTAACTTAGTAACAAAATCCATTGTTATGAGTTCCCATTTCCATACAGGCATTTCTAACTGCTGTAGTAGTCCTGAAGGTTTCTAGTGTTCTGCCTTAACTTGTGAACAAGTAAGACACTTAGATACATAACTAGCTATATCCTTTTTCATTCCTATCCACCAGAAATTATTCCTTAAATCTTGGTACATCTTATTGTTACCTGGGTGCATGGTATACCTAGATTTATGAGCTTCTTCTAAAATCTTATTTCTTAATTCTCCCTGCTTAGGTACCCAAATTTGTTTCTTGTGAAATCTCCAAATTCCATAATTTCCTTGCTCTAGTTCTTTTATATAACCTTTCATTCCTTCAGCATCGTCCTTGATTACTGTTTCCTGAACTTTCTTTAATTGTTCCATTAAATCTACTTGTAGATTTAATCTAAGCATACGAACTCGTCGTTGTTTCTCATGATACTTATGACTTGAGGCGTCTGCAACTACGTTTGCCTTTCCCTCGTGATATTGAATATCGCAGTCGTAATCGTTTAGGA
This sequence comes from Helianthus annuus, assembly GCF_002127325.2. NCBI lineage: Eukaryota > Viridiplantae > Streptophyta > Magnoliopsida > Asterales > Asteraceae > Helianthus > Helianthus annuus. The sequence goes on from NC_035446.2 coordinate 35,121,319, forward strand.
TTTCCATCCATCTTCTTTGCCTCATATTTAACTCTTTTTGCCCAAATATGTACTTTAGACTTTTATGATCTGTATAAACAGTAAATTTACTTCCATATAGATAATGTCTCTAAATTTTAAGGGCAAAAATTATGGCTCCTAACTCCAAGTCATGAGTCGTATAATTTTCCTCGTGCTTCTTCAATTGCCTGGAGGCATACACAATTACCCTTTTGCGTTGCATCAACACACGTCCGAATCCTAATTTTGAAGCATCACAATATACTTCAAAATCTTCTGTTCCTTCTGGCAAGGCTAAAATTGGAGCATTTGTCAATCTTTGCTTTAAAATCTTAAAAGCTTCTTCTTATTTGGGTCCCCATTCAAACTTAACTGCTTTACAGGTCAGCTTAGTCAAGGGTACAACTATCTTAGAAAAATCCTTAATAAATCGTCTATAGTATCCAGCTAAGCCTAGAAAACTTCTAATTTCCATAGCCGTTTGCGGGACCTTCCATTTGGTGATTGCTTCTATTTTAGCAGGATCTACGTGAATTCCTTCGTGATTCACCATGTGACCTAAAAATTGTACTTCTTGCAGCCAGAATTCACACTTCGAGAATTTGGCGTAAAGCTTTTCCTTTCTTAACAAAGCTAAGAGTGCATGTAGGTGCTCACAATGTTCTTCCTGACTTTTGGAATAAATAAGTATATCGTCGATGAAAACGATTACAAATTTATCCAAGTATGGTTTACAGATCCGATTCATCATGTCCATAATTGCTGCTGCTGGAGCATTTGTTAGTCCAAAGGGCATGACTGTAAACTCATAATGACCATACCTAGTTCTGAAAGCAGTTTTAGGTATATCTTCTTCTTGTACTTTCAGCTGGTGATATCCGGATCTTAAGTCTATCTTAGAAAAATACCTAGCGCCTTGGAGTTGATCAAAAAGATCGTCAATCCTAGGTAATGGGTATCGACTCTTAATTGTAACCTTATTCAGTTCCCTATAATCAATACACATTCTCATCGATCCGTCTTTCTTTTTTACAAACAACACTAGTGCTCCCCACGGGGATGAACTTGGTTGTATGAATCCTTTATCAAGCAATTCATCTAATTGTTTCTTAAGTTCTAGCATTTCAGTGGGTGCTAATCGATAAGGCGCCTTGGCTATTGGTGTAGTTCCAGGAATTAGATGAATTCTAAAATCTACTTCTCTATCGGGTGGTAACCCGGGTAATTCTTCTGGAAAGACGTCTGGGTATTCTGAGACTACAGGGATGTCTTGAAGTTCCTTACTTTTAGTGTTAATGATTACGGAAATCATATACACTACTTCTTGTTTTCTTGAATAACTAGCCAACTTCATTACTGAAATGAATTTTAGTGGCTTTCGAGGTATATCTCCTATAATTAAAATTACCTCTCTTGTGGGGGTACGAATTTCTACGGAATTCTTATCACACAGGATTCGAGCATGGTTGGCTACGAACCAATCCATTCCTAACACCACATCGAATCCGGCTATTTTCATAGGTAACAGGTTGGCAGAAAACTTATGGCCAAATAGTTCTATCTTTCCTTCTTGCAAAACCTTATTTACGTTAACAGAATTCCCATCTGCCGTTTCGACTGTAAAAATCTGCTTAAGGGTGATTAATGGTAAATTAAGAGCTTGGTAGAATGAAGTATCTATAAAACTTTGGTTTGCACCAGAGTCAAATAATACTTTCGCGTAAACGTCGTGAACTAAGAACGTACCGGCTATGACGTCAGGAATTAGTTCAGCTTCCTGAGTAGTCAACTGGAATGCTCTGGCATTCTTTTTAGTAGCTCCTTCAGCCGTCTTGGCTTTGTTGTCTGCTGGTTTGGTTAGCTTAGGACATTTTGTTTGAAAATGTCCAGGTTCTCCACAGTTGTAACAGATTATTGCTTTCCTTCTACATTCTTCTTCCCGATGTCCTATAGTTTTGCAAAAGTTGCAGGTTACATTACACCTTCCGAAGTGTTTCTTCCTACAATTTCTGCAAAAAGGAGGATTTGAGGATTGCCCTGTTCCTCTTTTCTTAGTATTACCCATACGAAATCCTTGGGTAATCTTTTGAGCCAAATCCTTCCTTCGATCTTCTTCTCGTGTGCGCACCAGTTCATCAGTTAGGGTATTAGCTAATTCCACAGCATCGTCTATAGTGCGAGGTCTCGCAGCCTTAACGATATTACGGATTTCGCCAATTAATCCCCAAATATAGCGAGAAATGAGTACCGGTTCTGGCGAAGCCAGTGTTGGTACCACTCTAGCGTATTCAAAGAATGTCGAAGTATAACTGCGACAATCTACACCCGTCATACGATGATTTAGGAACTTATTTGCCATTTGTTCTTTTTCATACTCAGGACAATATTTTCTTTCTACAAGATTCTTAAACTCTTCCCAGTTCATAGCATAGGCCATCCTTCTTCCTTTTGCTTGTAATACTGTGTTCCACCATTCTAGCGCCCCTTACTTGAACAAATTTGACGCATACATGACCTGATCTTCTTCGGCACATTTACTTATTGCAATTACTGCTTCGGTTTTCTCTAACCAACGCAGTGTTGCAGTTGCCCCTTCATTACCTGCAAATTCTGCTGGTTTACAGGCAAGGAATTCTTTGTAAGTGCAACTAGGCGTTGCAGCTTTCATTTTCTTAGGAAGTGGGGCCTGCCGTGGATTATTATCGTCATGATTTCCGCCTCCATTTATGTTGTTACTGTCGTTATCTTCCGGAGTACGTTTACTAGGAATGATTTGTTGTGATTCAGTAGGTTTCTGAGCAGCAGCCAGGATGGCTGGAATAGCATTAGCTATCCCTTGGGCAACAATATTTTCGATATCTTGTCTAGTCATATATTGGTTTTCCTGATTTTGCTCAGATTGGTTTACTTCATTTACTGGTTCATTAGCGTTTTCCATCTGTTTATTATTGTAAGTGTAGCTTATTAGTGTCAAATAATTGATAATCAAATACATAGATTAAACGCACATCTTTACAACACGCATATATAGCCAAAATTGTCGATTTCTCGACTTCTATTTTTATATAGATTATATAGGCATCCATACACACTGTTTATCTTACAATGTTTTATTTCCTATTTTACAGAGTTATATTTTACTACTACTGTTATTATATAGACATACTTCCCAACCCCACTATTCTTTGGTCAATTGGCAGTTTAGTAGTGACGCTCCCTCTCGTCGTATTTCCAGGAGATTTGTTCCCCAATTTCCTGGATCCTATTCCCTGTACCTATCAGTTCTTCACCAAACTGACGAAGTTCGGCTAAGTTTTCGTTGCTCATTGGAGGGTTGGGGATAGGTTCTGGATCAAACTGTGGGAGAAAGGTATAAGAACTATTGATTATGTTTTGAAATTGCCAGTCGTTCGTCCACCACTCTTCCATTTCACCTAAAGGTCGAGTGTGGATTAGAGGGTCCGGAATAGTTGGCTCCAGATTTACTGGAAGTTGGAGTTTGGCCGGATAAGGGAAAAGATTGTTGTTAATAGGGCTAATGACATCACAGTTTGCCAGTAGACGGTCTATTTCTTCCTGAAATGTGATTTCTTCAGTTTGTTTAGAACTCTCTCCTATTTCTATTCCCTTTTGCCTAAAATTTTCCCTGATTTCTATTTCTGCTGGCTTAGAACTCTCTCCAGTCTCGATTCCTTTTCCTTTGTCCATAGGGTTTTCTACTTTGGGGAGTTTCCTAGTGGCTGGCTTCCTCCTGCGCACTTTCTTCCATCCTACATATCTTCTTCTTTTCTTAAGCTTTGCTTTTTCCGGAGGTGGAGCTTGAAATTCCAGGGGTTCCTCCACATCAGCAAAATAACCAGTAAAGTCGTGAGAGACTTCGATTGGTACTGGGTATAGATTGAGATTCTGAAATGCTTCAGATAGCTCACTCATGCTGTTTAGCATATATGCAAAATGCACAAAATGCTAAGTTAAAATCTTATAAGGAAATTTAAATAAACATTCCGTTTATTGCATATCGAAAGACTAATTTTACAAAGGATAACGGAAAATTTTAAAACACCCTAAGATTTATTTATTTACGAAGTAGCTAATACTGGATCAGGCTTATTGGTAGGTTAGAGATTTGCATTCTCTGCTACAGTAGCTAGCATATAGAGGTTAGCCCATTTTTCATCTAATTTATCTTCCCAAGGTGGATTATTGCCTATTTCCTGGATTTTTGGATTAAACCTCACTTTCTTGAATTGGGTTTTCTGACTTTTCCTAATAATCGAATTTCTTTTCTATGGGGTAAGAGGATTCTCATATTGTGCTTTACGGACAAAAATCCCTTCTTCTAGATCTGCTGGTTGTTTTGAGGAAGAGGTTCCTTTTTCTTTGGGTGTAGTATCTAATTTGTGGTAGATGGCAGAAAGTCTTTGTTTACCCATATTGTAACTAACAGTTAATCAGTTAATAAAACACATATTCACAGAATGGCAATTAGAAATTCTTAGGTATTCCTTAATTACTGTAATAGGCTTAAATCAGTGATAAGCTTAAAACAGTGGCTCTGATACCACCTTTTCCTGTCACGGCCCTCGGCCCCGGTTTGACCCGGTCCAGGGCCGCGAGGCAGGAAATCCCGTGGTATTTAATTTAGGCGACAACGGAAGTCTTTTAATACAGGATCTTTTAATATTAAAACTTCCCGTTTACAATATTTAGGATAAAACCTTGTAATTTACAATAAGGTGACTTCACGAGGAAATCTTTATTTTACAAAACATGTTTCTTTTTATTGATTTATACTGAGCCACTTCTCTAAGCTTGTAGTGCTTCACGGCACTTTCCTTGGATCACAACAGATCACCTGAAACATGTTTGAAAAAAGATTTTGTCAGCGGGGAAATACTGAGTGAATCATTCAGTTTACTGAAAATGACACATTTGTTATAATTCACAGTATTAAGAGAGATTACAATGTTTCTATGTCAACCAATTACCCACAGTATTTGTCACTCGACCGGATCTGTGACTGTGGTCATATCACTGTTGGGTCCGTTCACCCACAAGTGACGTAAATCACTATTTAGGTCCGACTACCTAATAGCGTATATCATGATTTAGGTTCGCTCACCTAAAATGATAAAAACAGTAGTAATGTGCACAATACCCCACATACCGGCTGTAATTGAAGACTACATAAACTTAATCACTGTAATTATAACTTTGGAAAATAATTTGGAGTGTTGTAAAACAGTTGATAAAAAGAGAATGACTCACATTGCAGATTTAACGAGCAGTGTATAAGCCTACTGATTAGCCTTGTTTAACCTAATTTAAATAACAATGCACACAAACTGGGTTAGTAACTAATACAGCAGTTACGACAATTCACGAGATTAAACCCTCACAACGATTGACAAAGTGAAATACTTAAATATCCAGCGGATTCACAACGAATGACAGAGTATAGCCCGAGTTCGGGCAGCACTCAAACATCCTGTCGAAATCACGATGAATAACAAAGTATAAACTCAATTTGAGCGGCACTCAAATAATCGTTGGATAGTTTCAATCGATCGGACGTTGTATCGTAATAGCGATCGAGTTATTACCCTGTTTGTTGCAGCAGCGTTCCGTGCAGTGTGTGTTTTATAATAAACAGTGTATAACTCAACGTATACTTTGAAGTTTTACGTCGAACAAGTGTCAGATTTCAAGTCCCAAGGCCCCCTATTTATACCCGAAATTTGTCCCCCTCGCGTGTCGCGACAGGGAGACTCGTCTCCTTCGCGTGGCGCGACGGGTAACAATTTAGGGTAGGGTAGGTTCGTGTCCAACATAGCCTTAGTGAGTCATAGTTCAATGAAATTTACATTCTACAGCAAATTATGAAGATAATCGTCAGCTAGGGTTTATCCCCCCCTGAGTTTTAGGGGCCCTGATCCTAATTCTGATTGTTTTGAAAATTTTAGGGTTTATGTAGAATTACTTGGGTTTCTCAATTAGGTTTCCTTAATAGATAATTAACATACTAAGTATTAATTTTAGTGATTGTTACACTTGGGAAAATACATATGTGAGAAATACATGATAAACAAGTTAAAAATATATTATTTTTAACAATATTCCAAATAATAGGATAAAAATAGTTTAAGTTAAAATATTATTATTTTAACTAATAATTATATAATTTGGAATGACATAATATACATCCAACGTATAACTCAAAGTATACCAATTCCAAAAGTAAGTCTTAATAAACAACTAAGACTAGGAGTCGTTACACGACCTAAACGTCTAATAAAACATGGCACGTGTGCAGGTAGTTGTACGACTCGTAAGAAGGACCTTTGAGTATATGAGATAGCAGGACACAAACTTGTGAGTTCATGTCTCCCTTTTCTTTTAACTGTTTTCAGTTTTATAATTTGCGGGGATGAAGTACATGTGTCAAACGTTTACAAATGGTATGGTTAGCTAAGGAATGAACTGTTAGATCATGTGAATGGGTAGGCGTTAACTTAAGACCATTAATCTTCGTATGAAGACCGTGGGGCATGGGTGATAGATCTATTTGGGTGTTGCAAGCCCCACCCATGGGTCCGCGAGTTGGCCCATGTGGTGACTATGTCATTCCAGCCGAGTGGCCCGGTACGAAATCATCCAGGTTTGAGCCTTCCTACACCATTGCACACATATTAATGTCCTTGCAAAACATTAATTGATCTTTTCATAGACGCTTTTATACCAGATTACAAAGGAATACTTTCAAATGATTACAAGTTTATATGAGCGCGCATACAAAAACACATGAATTGTTGTGTGAAGCCAACCACTTGACAACTTGATCAATTATTGAGTGTGAATCCACTAGAGCAAGTGGACATCAGGTAATCATTCTTATCAAAACAGCAAAAGAAGATAAGGGGCTGAGATTATCCAATCTTCTCAGCAACCCATTATTCACGGATCATGTTTTGTGACAATCTTCTCTTTCATCCAATCTTATATAAGAGATTGTTTGTATCTGTAAATTCTTGTACCAAGCTTAATAACAAATACTCCTAGTTACCATAGTGGATGTAGGTCAGAACCGACCAAACCACTATAAATCTTTGTGTTCTTCAACAGAAAAGTGTGTGTGTGTGTGAGTTCTGTGTTCGTGTGTACTCTGAACCTAACAACTTGTATCAGAGCCGTTGGCTCTCGATCGACACACAAACAGAAAGGGTGAAGGAAGAAGATACCTGACAGTGTGAAATCGGGATCAGAATCCAATCAGAATCTGATTAGAAACCGATCAGAATCCGATCAGAAACCGATCAGAAACGATCAGCCGCCGCCGCTGCCCCTCTTCGCCATCGCAAGCAGCCGCCGCCGCTGCCCCTCTTCGCCGTCGTAAGCACCACCTGTGCTGTCATCTGCCCGTTCTCTTGGGAGATCGTAGGGGAAGAAAGCGAAGAACCCTAATTTTTTTTTGTTCTGTGAAATTGGGGAAGAAGAAACACTGAACATGTTTTATTTTGTGTTAGAAATTCAGTTTCTCAATTTAAACAGAAAGGCCCCTCAACTTTTATTTCTAGTGGAGAAATTAAAGTTTCAATTTGATCAGAAAGGCCCCTCAACTTTGAACAAGATCTCATTATCCATCAATACTTGTCCTTGCCATTAAAGCTTGAAACAGATAAGTTATTTGTTTCTGATTATTGCTTTCGCTCGTATAAATTATCACTTAGCAGTACAAACCCGTTTGGTTAGTAGTAATTTGGTATTTTTTTTAATGGCAGAAGATAGTAAAATCAAGATTGATAAGTTCGATGGTAGTGATTATGGATTTTGGAAAATGCAAATTGAAGATTTATTGTATCAGAAAAGTTTGCATTTGCCTATGTTAGGTGAACAACCAGATGACATGTATGATGAAGAATGGAAGTTGTTGGATAGACAAGCTTTGGGTGTGGTTAGGCTTTCTTTGGCAAAGAGTGTTGCTTACAACATTGTCAATGAAACAACCACATATGGTGTATTGAAAGCTTTGTCCAACATGTATGAAAAGCCATCCGCTTCAAACAAAGTATTCCTCATCCGACAATTGGTTAACACCAAGATGAAGGAAGGCATGTCGGTTACCGCTCACATAAATGAGTTTAACTCGATTATCTCTCGTTTAGCCTCAGTTGAAATAAAGTTTGAAGATGAAGTACAAGCACTACTCCTTTTATCATCGTTGCCCGACAGTTGGTCAGGCACAGTCACAACTGTTAGTAGTGCATCCGGCACTACCAAACTCACTTTCGATAGTATTCGTGACTTGATAGTAAACGAATATATCAGACAGAGAAGCAGTGGTGAGACTTCTAATTCTAGTTCTTTATTGCATACAAAAAGTAGAGGAAGAAGAAACGAAAGAGGACATAATCGAGGCAGGTCCAAGTCCAGAAGAAGGGGACAGTCAAAGAACAGAAAAGACCTTGAATGTTGGAATTGCAAAGAAAAAAGTCACTATAGAAGCCAATGTACAAAACCCGCTTCAAAGAAAGAAGTAAATAGTGTATCCTCGGAAGTAAAAGGTGATGTTCTCATCTGTTCTGTTGAAGATTCAGTTGAATCTTGGATTATGGATTCAGGTGCTTCTTTCCATGCTATCTCATGCCCAGATATGGTCAAGAATCTACGAACAGGTAACTTTGGTAAAGTTCATTTAGCAGATGATCAAATGCTTGATATCACAGGTATTGGAGATGTAGACTTGAAGACCTCATTAGGAACTATATGGACATTGAAAAATGTCAGGGTTATTCCTAATTTGAGGAGAACGTTGATTTCAGTTGGTAAACTGGATGATGAAGGGTTTAATGTTCACTTTGGGGGTGGACAATGGAAAGTGATCAAAGGCAATTTAGTGATTGCCAAAGGAAAGAAGCAAGGTACTCTATACATGGCAGAAGTTTCTGCTGAAGGTGTTCATGCAATGACCACCGGTCCAAGTCCATCAAATTTATGGCACAACCGACTCGGACACATGAGCGAGAAGGGATTAAAGATGTTGGCTCAGAAAGGTAAGTTTCCAGACTTGAAGAAAGTGGAAACTGAATTCTGTGAACCTTGTGTTCTTGGAAAACAAAAGAGGGTTACTTTTGTGAAGACAGGGAAGACACCGAAAGCTCAGAAGTTAGAGCTTGTTCACTCGGATGTATATGGACCAACCTCAGTTTTATCTCTAGGAGGCTCAAGTTATTATGTTACTTTCATTGATGATTCAACACGAAAGGTATGGGTATATTTTCTTAAGCATAAATCTGCTGTATTTGATGCTTTTAAGATATGGAAATCTGCTGTTGAAAATGAAACTAACTTGAAGGTAAAGTGCTTAAAGTCTGATAATGGTGGTGAATACATAAGCAATCAGTTCACTGACTATTGCGCCAAGGAAGGGATAAAGATGATCAAGACAGTTCCCGGAACTCCTCAGCAAAATGGTGTAGCTGAGAGAATGAATAGAACTCTAAATGAGAGGGCTAGAAGCATGAGGCTAAATGCCGGGTTGCCCAAGACATTCTGGGCCGATGCAGTTAGCACTGCAGCCTACTTGATCAACTGTTCACCAACCGGTCCCTTAGATTTCAAGTTGCCTGAAGAAATGTGGCAAGGAAAGGAGGTACGTCTCGAACACTTACGAGTCTTTGGTTGTAGTGCTTACGGTTTGTTAGAAGCTGGTGACAGGGATAAGTTAGACTCAAAATCCAAGAAGTGCACATTCATTGGTTATGGGTCAGAACAAATGGGTTACAGGCTTTGGGATAATGAAGGCAGAAAAGTAATCAGAAGCAAGAATGCCGTCTTCAATGAAAACGAATTGTACAAAACAGAAACACCAAAAGACCAGAAGTTCAGAAAGACTATGTTGAATTTGAAAGTGGTGAAACAAGAAAAGAAGCTTCAGTCGACATTCCAGAAAATGGGAATGAGTCAATCGACAGTGGGAGCTCAGGGGATGATTCTAGTAATGATTCCGCAGAAGAAGAAGAAGAGGCCGCTCCTCAAATTCCAGAATCCCCAGAAACTCCTCAGTTTCTACCAAGAAGATCCTCCAGAGTCGTTAGACCACCAAACAAATATTCACCATCCGTCAATTACATACTTTTGACAGAAAATGGTGAACCCCAGTGTTACTCAGAAGCCATGGGGTTGAAAGATTCATTGCAGTGGGAGTTAGCAATGAAAGAAGAAATGAAGTCGCTTGAGAAGAAAAAGACCTGGCTCTTAACAAAGCTTCCAGCTGGGAAGAAGGCTCTTCATAACAAGTGGGTTTTCAGGGTCAAAGATGAACATGATGGTACCAAACGGTACAAAGCAAGATTAGTGGTCAAGGGATTTCAGCAGAAAGAGGGGATTGATTTCAATGAAATATTTTCTCCAGTGGTGAAAATGACTACCATCAGACTTGTTCTCAGTATTGTAGCAGCAGAAGGTTTGCATCTAGAGTAGCTAGATGTCAAGACAACTTTTCTACATGGTGACCTAGAAGAAGATATCTACATGACACAACCAGAAGGTTTTCAGGTTAAAGGCAAAGAAAACTTGGTGTGTAAGTTGAAGAAGAGTTTGTATGGTCTGAAACAAGCGCCCCGACAATGGTATTTGAAGTTTGATAACTTCATGGGAAGAGTCGGATACAAGAGATGTAACAATGACCATTATTGTTACATCAAGAGGTTTAAGGGTTCTTATATCATTCTATTACTATATGTGGATGATATGTTGATTGCAGGTTCAAACATGACAGAGATCAAGAAGCTGAAGAAGCAAATGTCTGAAGAGTTTGAGATGAAAAACTTGGGAGCTGCAAACCAAATACTCGGGATGAGTATTTTTAGAAACAAAGAAGATGGTTCTTTGACACTCTCTCAAGAAAAGTACATTGAGAAGGTGTTAGAAAGATTCAGCCTTAAAGATGCCAAGATTCGAAGCACACCTTTGGGAAGTCACTTTAAGCTTTCTAAAGTTCAGTTACCCAGATCAGATGAAGACAAAGCAGATATGGCTAAAGTTCCGTATGCATCGGTAGTTGGTAGCCTCATGTATGCAATGGTATGCACGAGACCAGATATAGCTCGTGCAGTGGGAGTTGTTAGTCGGTTTATGTCCAATCCAGGGAGAGAACATTGGGAGGCAGTTAAATGGCTGCTAAGATATTTGAAGGGGACTTCAAAAGTGGCATTACAGTTTAAGGGGAAAGAGGTTATTCTGAAGGTTTTTGCTGATGCTGACCTTGGTGGTTGTAAAGAATCTTACAAAAGCACCACCGGATATGTCTTTACAGTGGGAGGCACTGTTGTAAGCTGGATGTCCAGTCTGCAGAAAAGTGTTGCCCTTTCAACCATAGAAGCTGAGTATATGGAAGTTGCTGAAGCAAGCAAAGAGCTTATATGGTTGAAGAATTTTCTCAAAGAGCTCGGTAAGGAACAAGTTGATTGTGCACTATTCTGTGACAATCAAAGTGCAATTCATCTTGCAAAGAATCATGTCTTCCATTCGAAGACAAAGCACATACAGCTGAGATATCACTTCATCAGAGAGCAAGTTAGTAAAGGCACTCTGAAGTTGAAGAAGATCAAAGGAAGTGAAAATCCATCTGATATGTTGACTAAGGTTGTCACCTTAGAGAAGTTGAAGCTTTGCATAGCTTCAACTGGCCTTCAGGTTAATTGAAGAGAAGGCCGGGTAACTAGGAATGATGAAGATCAAAGTTTTTTACAGAGATACTGCTGCACAGTTGAAGCACAAGTGAAGATTATTCCGTGGCTTCAAGTGGGAGATTGTTGTGTGAAGCCAACCACTTGACAACTTGATCAATTGTTGAGTGTGAATCCACTAGAGCAAGTGGACATCAGGTAATCATTCTTATCAAAACAGCAAAAGAAGATAAGGGGCTGAGATTATCCAATCTTCTCAGCAACCCATTATTCACGGATCATGTTTTGTGACAATCTTCTCTTTCATCCAATCTTATATAAGAGATTGTTTGTATCTGTAAATTCTTGTACCAAGCTTAATAACAAATACTCCTAGTTACCACAGTGGATGTAGGTCAGAACCGACCGAACCACTATAAATCTTTGTGTTCTTCAACAGAAAAGTGTGTATGTGTGTGAGTTCTGTGTTCGTGTGTACTCTGAACCTAATAATGAACTCGCTCAACATTTGCTGATGTTTTCAAATTACATGTATTTTAGGAAACTAATTGATCTGGCGGCGTTAGAAAGGTTTCAAGAAGTGTTTTCAAGAAGTGATGTCATCCTGTTTTGGAAGGGTTTGATTGGGATATCTTATCTTAGATAAGATATATGAATCAAAGTCTTGGTTTAAAAAGTCTTTTGTTTAAAAGTCCTTTATGGAACTTATTTCTATTTGAATGGTTTGTAAACTAAACTTGAAGTTTGTTGGTTGGTACTAAACAACTTGGGTTTGTAATATTTTGAAACTTATGAATGGTTGAACATCATGTGTTAATCATTTAGTTGTTTGTTATAATCGAATGCAATGATATTGACCAAGTCACACATCACACGCTTCCACAAAAGTCATGGTGTGACAATAGATACAGGTTTAAAAAGGATATTGTAGGATGGGATAAATGGTGTAATTTCGAGTTGATGTAAGTTGTTTTTGGGTCGCTATCTCTGCCTAGGAGGTAGTCGTCCTTGGTGTTTAATGAAAGTTTAACCTTAAAAAAAAGTAAAACATTAACCGGATAACAAACATGTTTACATAAAAATTTAGGTCACGACGTTCCATAACCATAGGGTTACAATTTCCAAGCTACCTGTTGGACCAAGAATGCCAGACGATACATGGGGATTCACAATCGAACATGGACGGCTCACTGTTGACGCTTAGAACCCTACCTGCCTTTATGCAGGCTTTTTATGCATCAAGTATGCTATCAAACTCTGGATTATGGTCTTAAAATGTGTAATTTATCTGCAAAATTTTTAATAGCGAATCGTGTGTATAGCTAGGTTTTTGTTTACAATATATCTTTAACGGAAAGATATAATAAGTTTTGACTGTTTTATTTAATTTGTAGGCATACAACAGTTATTTTATATGGTAAATGTACATGTCTCCAACAGAAAAAAAAATTGGCACTATAAAAATAGGATTATCTTTGTTTGCTATGCTGTTAGCGAAACCCGTCCACCAGACGGGTATTAGACTAGTTATTTAATGTTTCTCATTTGAAAACCACCTATCTAATGAAAAAGTTAGAGTTAAATGTCATTTTAGTCCCTGTGGTTTGGGCCATTTTGCTAGTTTAGTCTAAAGGTTTCATTTTTAACTTGTGGGTCCAAAAAGGTTTCACAGTTGCCGTTTTAGTCCACTAGGTTAACTTCATAAATTTTTTCTGTTAACGAGAAGGCCAATTTGGTCATTTTGTATGTAATTCTATTAAATAAAAGGGCAATTCAGCCATAAAAATGACCGAAATTGGCCTTCTTGTTAACAGAAAAAATGGATGAAGTTAACCCAGTGGACTAAAATGGCAACTGTGAAACCTTTTTGGACCCACAGGTTAAAAATGAAACCTTTGGACTAAACTGGAAAATGACCCAAACCACAGGGACTAAAATGACATTTAACTCAAAAAGTTATAAAGAACAAACCCTACCGAGAAAAAGGTCCATACGGGTTTGTGCGTCTGTCATCCCCCATGAAAATAAGAAATCCATATTTTGTATATCTGACAAGTTTAAACCCGAGATCCTGCAATAATCGGATGATTAGAAAAATTCCTAAAGCAAGATAAACTTTGAGCTCAAAGCCCGTTAATACAACACTAATAAGTAGAGGTAGTGATTTCAATCTATTTACTTAAACGGGTCGATTTGAGTTCTGTTTTATCTTAAATGGGTAGAAATCACCCAAAGTCTATTTTCTATTACTACAACAAAGATTTATAAAAAAAAAAAATGGTCAAACAGGTCAACCAGGGCGAGTCTGTCTTGACCACAACCTAAAAATGACCCGTTTTAGTGCAAACCCATTTCACGTTACCCAACCAGCACGACCCAATAATGTTTCCAACCAACCTAATAGTAACACAAGTACAAAAGTGAACTTACAGTAAAGGGCTCGAGCAAGACTTCTAGTAGGAATGTTAGCTTTAAACCAATTCTTAATGATGGGGAAACATATACTTCATATATAAAAGTACAAAAATATAAAATAAAGTAAATAAAATATAGAGAAATCAGAAATGCAGGATTTTGAAATAGATTAACAATGTGACAAAAATGAGGAGTTGTACAAAGCATCAACACAGTTCTTCAGATCGCGCAAGCGAATCGATTTTTCAGAACGGGTTGACTTTAACATGTATTATGTACATCCCCAACAATATAAATAAAGTTACAAGCTTTTTTTGTTTTTGTTTTTTGTTTTTTTTTTTTTTCTGAATTTTTCCAAAAAGGTTGTAGGAAATATAAGTCACTTGGGAGATCTTCATCCCTCTGTGTCAATATTGTCATCACTTGTGGACATTTGTCTTCTTTCTGGAGTCATATTTAACGCGCCACTTGTGGAAGATGAGCCTAAAAAGCGGCGGACAGCTGGACCGTCTGCTGATGTGGATGCTGCGATATTGTAAGCAAAGACTCCCATCGGGTGGTCAAACTTGCAACTTGGACCAAATTTGCATATACCATAACGCGAATAGAATATGCACAAAGGCTCTCCCTGCAAAAGAATTAAAAACAAAAATATGTCAGTTATTCTTAGGGATGGCACTTTCCACACGACACGAAAAGTAATCAGATTTTGGGTTCTCATACCTAACCCGTTTAATAAATGAGTCATATTCAAGTTGACTTGTTTAGTCCATTTAATCAAACAAGTTGACCCGCTAACCCATCTTAAGTTTAACCCATAGGTAGTGTTTGGTATGCAGGAATGAGAGGTGGAATGGAATGGATAATTACGAGGGAGTGATGAAAATGGTGTTTGGTTGGTCAATGGAATGGAATCACCCATTCCAAAATGCATTCCATTCCCTCAAAATCATTCCTTTCACCCCCCATGTTTTTTTTTCCATTCCATCCCCCCTTGCACCATTCATCAACAACATCACAAACCACCACCTTCGCCACAACCCACCACAACCACTACCACCACCCACCATCGACGCCATCGCCGCCACCCGCCACCACCTCACCCCGACAGCCGCCACCGCCGCCGCCACCCACTCACCACCGTTATCACCCACAGCTGCGACCAACCGCCAACGACACTCGCCGCCGCCGCCCACCACCATCGTCGACGCTAGCACCACCACCACCACCAACCGCCGCCGCCGCCACCAACCGCCACCTCTGCTGCCACCCTCCACCAACGACCACCTTACCACCACCACCACTCGTCGTCGCCGCCGCACCGCCACTCGCCGGCCACCACCACCACCCATCGCCGCCGCAGACACCCACCACCGCCACCTATAACCACCCACAATCACTATCACCGACCACCACCACCACCACCACTCACCGTTGATTTTATTACTCCGTTTTTCTTGCCTTTCGAACAATACACAATAATAACTCATTCCATTCACACATGGTAACCAAACAAGACATGGAATGGTAATGATCCATTGCGTTCCCTCGTCCATTCCATTACCTCGTCCATTCCATTCCTTTGTCCATTCCATTACCCCATACCAAACAAACCCATATTTTTAAAACCAACCAACCTGACATGTTAAGGCTGACCTGTCTAACCCTTCTTTTTAGAACCCACCAACCCACATGTTAAGGCTGACCCGTTAACCCGTCTAACCCATCTTTTTAAAACCCACCAACTCGATTAACATGTTTACAACCTGATTACTACAGTACTATCGCTAGTCTGTCAACTTGTTTGACACGTTTAGATAAATGGGTTTAATGGGTCGTGTTCAGGTTACACGATTCATGACTGACGTAAAGGAAGACCCATTGGGCTAAGAATGAAGTTTATAAATTATGGAAGTAAATCAGTAGAACTAACCGGACGTAAAGGGAGGCCCATTGGGCTAAGAGCACAGTCAGGCACAGGAATAATTCTTTCTCTGGGATGATGAAATCTACAAACTGCACCAAATTTACAGTCACCGGTTTTCATGTAAAATTGACATTCGGGTTGACCGGGTCTTTCAGGGAACACATTTTCACTTGGTAACGCGTAATATCCAGTACGATATGAAGGATAAGTTCCTTGTAGTGCTTCTCCTTCATTTTGGCTTGAACTGCCATATATTTGACTGTTTGCAGCAGTTTGTTGTTGATTTTCTGAAGATGAAACTGAACCGAGTTGACCCTGAAGAAAAGCTAGTGTTTTAGTAGTTGTCTTTGTAGATTATTTAGAGTAAAATGTCATTTTCGTCCCTGAGGTTTGGCCAATTTTGTGATTTCGTCCAAACGTTTGTTTTTCCGTATTTGGATCCAAAAAGTTCGAAATTTTGCCATTTGTCATCCGACTCGTTAACTCCATCCGTTTTTCTCCGTTAAGTCGCGGGGGGGGGGGGGGGGGTTACTACTGTCTCTTTGGATATTTTCTTTTACCCAAAAAAACACCGTTCTGTTGACTTTATTTCTTATAATGTTTTAAGTTTAATAAAAACTGTCTAAAAAGACGGTAATACCCTTAACTTAACATAGAAAAATGGATGGAGTTAACGAGTCGGATGAAAATGGCAAGATTTCAAACCTTTTGGATCTAGATGAGAAAAACAAACCTTTGAACAAAAGTCGCAAAACTGGACGAAAATGGCATTTTACTCAATTCTTTATCTTTTTCATCCTATTAAATAGTAATTTAGTGAATTCATCTCTTCAATCTTAGAAGCTATTAGAATGGGATATTCAGGCCCAATAGACAAAAACTGAGGTCAATTGGGTCAAAGGCAGCTTACACTGTATGCACTCCATCCCGGAACTGATACGACACCTTGTGGTAGAATCATTGGTACATAACTTGAAGGGGCTTGCCAGCGTGGACTAACGAATGGAGCTCTAGACAAAGACCAATTTGTTAATCCTCCAGGGTATGACTGCTGACCTGGACTAGTTGGTGACTGGACTGTAGGATAAGCAGGGGAACCGCGATATGAAACCATCATATTAGACGGTTGCGGGTGGTGGAATTTACATGTGCTTCCAAATTTGCATTGTCCTGTTCTCAGATAATAAGCACATTCAGCCTCATTCTGCATCACAAAATAAAGAGATTACATATCAATACTAATCATTTCAATATTCTTATTGAAAAAAAAAAATGATAAAGTAAATATAACTATAGAAGTTTAGTGCCATAAAAATCCAACATACTTAACAAGTTTAACAGGTTTCTGACGACGCGCCCAACATAAGTTTCAAACATGATTACGACTCGTTTAACTACTTTCTACCTCATGTTTATAAAACAGTTTTATGTTTTATGTGAATAAATGATAGATCCTAACATTGTAATTTTAATTATTTTAAAAATTAAAAAAGTCAAAGGGTGTATTTTTCAGTCAAACGGGTCTAATCGTGTCTTAACAGGTACCCAATTGCCAGCTAAAAAACGTATGTTGGTTTTTTTGGTAATAACCGAGCAACAAAAGATGCGAATGCGAACCGTTCGAAGCGGATAACCTAAGACGTTTAGTGAAACTCTTCCTGCAATCCCAGCCTTGTCCCGGGGATGATGAAACTTGCATGTTGCTCCAAATTTGCAGGTACCCGTTTTCAAATAGTACTGTCATAAATTTTGGAAAAGAAAAAGAAATACAACACCAATAGCTAGTCATTACATATTTTAAATAAAAGGATATTTTCACAGTTGGAAAATTGATACTTGCCTGGCATTCAGGTTGTCCTGCTCTTTCTGGATATTCTCCTCTCATTTTCGCAGTTGCAATGGCCTAGACACAAAAACAGAAAACGATTACAACAGTTTTTTGGATACTAACAAACCATTATAAAAACACAAAAACAAATGTTCATTGTTCAATACAATTAATAACTATTATTGAACACGGATTACCAGTTTCCTGTTAGGAGGATGATTGAAACGACATGTTGCCCCAAACCTGCAAAGGCCAGTTCTGATATAATAAGAACAATCGGGCTCTCCTTCACGCACAGGATAAGGTCCCGGTTCCATCGCTTCCATTGATCACTAGTTCAATTTTCAAAGTACATCTGGAAATATCATGACTTGTGTTAATCAATCCAGATTATTTAAAAAGATATTTAAGTATTAATTATTCCTTTGTCTTCTTGTAATACTTCACTCATGTAACAACATATTCTCTTCCTTAACTTTTTCCTCTTCCTTTGCTAATACTTCATGTCAATTGCATGCACGTATTCTTATTATGGACTTAAATTAACTCTTTTTGGTTTCTTTATTTGAAGAAAACAAGTTACATAAATATAACTATACACACACATGACACACACACAAACATATATCCATGGTGGCTTCAAATGAGAACCACTAAATATTCAAGAATCATTTTATTCACCTGGGATTAATTATTTGTTGAATCATTAAAACCGATTATAATGTATTCACGAGTGAATACATATATTCATCCCTGAATAAAATGGTTCCTATATATTTAACGATTCTCATTGAACCCAACGCTGTATCTATACACAGACACACATGCATGATTGAGTTCAAATTATAGCCACTATCATTTTAGAAATATTCGATACACGGTTCACTGTGTGCATACATTATTATTTGTTAACTCACTATGAATAGTAATGTATCCATGGGTAAATATTAAGTGTATAACCACTAGTATACATACATTGAACACTATAAGATGTCATAAATTGAAGTACAAGTGTAACTAGTAGCATGTTTAAAAATCAATAGTTTCCTTTATAACAACAAAAAGAGAGAGCTGCCAACTCTAGTTACTCTAAAGTCCAAACCAGTGCTAAATGATTAAAAAGTCATGTCATATCACATAATATACTCTTCCTTCCTTTACATCAAAACAATAAAATAATATTATTCAAAAAACACTTTCAGAGAATCGCATTAACAATATCAACAATCATCTTTATTCTGAACCGATAATCATAAAGCACGAAATCAAAGATGACACTCGCATTCGATCATCACAATTCAAATCAAAACCAGCTCAAAACAACAATTTCATTACATATTCATAATTACGTTATTATATATATATATATACACGAACAAATAAACGGATCTAGAAACAGAGAAGAAGAAGAAGAAACACCTCGACGGTGAGAGTGGATCGCGAGAGTAGGTGTGATAATTCAGCATACGACGACAGTAGAAACGACGTCGTTTGATTAACCGGCGGCGAAAGAACGTCTCCGGCAATCAGTAAGAGAAGCGATGGAATGTGAGTTTTAGAGAGAGAGAGAGAGAAATGAAGAGAGAGAAAGAGAGATTTGGGTTCGTTCTCTGCTCTCCACAAAACCAACAGTAGAAGAGAGAGAGAATGAAAACCAACCAACCATTTTTCCCCAACGAAACCCCCCCAAAACCAAACACTCACACCAGTCATCTCTTTTTTATTTTTAACTCACACGCGCCCACACTCATTTTCTAAGCTGCCTTCACGCGCCTGCCTGCCTCCCTGCCTTTCTTTCTGCTGCTTTACTTAACACGTGCAACGCGTTTTTATTTTAATTAAATAAATATTTTGTTTTCTTTACACTCTGCAATGCAACTGGGTAAAATATTTACATCCACTTTTCAATGAGTGGGTAAAGCTATTTTAGATTTACTAGTTAAAAGTTTTAGATTTACTCTAAAACTAAACTTTCTATCTTGGCGGGTCGTTTTAAACAGGTTAAGAAAACGAAATTTGCACATTCCTTCAGTGGTGTGTAATTTCTTAGGGATCAAGATGAAGACGACGGTCACTTATTTATCGCATGTGGGCTGACCCAACAGCTTTGGGACTTCGTTGTCACATGGTGCAGACTTGGAAGTGTGTTTTTTCTGTATCTAAAGGATGTCGTGAAGGTGCAAGACAGGAACCGCGGTTTCGGAGTATGGCACAAGGTTATTCTTTCCATTCTTCATATTACTCTATGGATAATTTGGAAGAATCGCAGTGACATCATTTTTAACGACAAGCAAATTGGTGAGCATGAAGGAGGAGATCAAAACGTATAGCTTTCTTTGGGTAAAAAATAGAGCAAATTGTCATGGCTTGACGTAATTTACATTGTATGGGAGCTTAATGATCTGTTTTTTGGTGGACCTTGTATTAATGCCGGTTAATCGGTGAGATTAACTGGTTGATTTTTAATAAATGTTCAAAAAAAAAATCTAATGTTGTACAGCATTAGTACCTAATATTAAATAAAAAAATGATTCAATGAAATTGAAATGGTTTGAGTGGTGTAAATTTCAAATCCAAAATGTATCTAAATAAGTGTACGTGGTATTGCTTTTGTTAGTTGCATGTTCTTTTTTTGATATATAATATTTGCTTAGTTCAAAGAAAAGATCTGTGTATACAAACTAAACTGATGACCGCCATGTACACCGATATATATCGCCGTCGTAGTACCACTCATGACCAATGCCAACGTCTCATGTCGCCATAGCACACTCTTTATCTCGGATCACTTTTGTGTGTGATCTTTGGTGTATGTGTATCATGTATGATAGTTTCTCAATTCACAAAATATTGTTGTTTATGTTTATGGCAAAGAAATGATGAGTAGGTTGATGTTGTAGCAAAATCTCATGAAAATATCTTCATGGAGATATGATCAGTGATAAAGTGATAAAATCTTGAGATTTCCGACCGAGGGATCGAAGTATATATCTAAAAAAAATTTATAAAATCAGGGGTTCGAAAATGTATATACCTAAAAAATTCTATACGAAAACTATATATCAGGCACTACTGTACTGAGCGAAAAGTTCGGGGGGGGGGGGGGCGCCCCCTCCCACCCCCACTATGTTGCACCCCTGGATATGATGGTTATGTGGCATGATTTAACAGGAAAGAAATCATTGAAGTTGTGTGTTGTTTCACCCAAAACTTTGATGGACCTTACTTAGAGTTAAATGCTTGGTTGGTCTCTATGGTTTGTGAAAATTGCAGATTTGGTTCCAAGGGTTCACTAATTACACACTAGGTCTTAATGGTTGCAATTTTTAAACTAGGGTGGTCCTAACACTAACACTTGTTAAATTTTCTAATGAAGTCAATGTCAAATGACTAAATTGTCCCTGAACAATTAAAAAATAAAAAATAAAACCAAAAAAATATGGGCCCAACCCTCATCTTCTTCCACATCTCTCTCTAACCCACCACCACCATCACCTCCACCTTCAACCCACCATCACCACCATCTCCTCCACCTCCACCTTCAACCCACCACCACCTCCACCTTTAATCCATGATCTATGCTCTTTAACCCAACTCCTTCAATTTATTGACTTAACTTTCTATGTTAATCGTGGGTTCAACTAAGTCCTTCCTCTTCACCAACATCATCATTGAAATTCTTCTCTCCACAGTTGCTGAAATCCGCCACACCCGTTGGTTTCGGAGATGCATCTGTAACAACCCGACTTTCCGGGTAAAGTCAAAGTCAAAGTCAAGGTCAAGTCATGTTGTTACTCAGATCTGACATTTCGTGCTTAATTGACTTGTACTCTCGAGATTCGATAATCGATATATTGGTTAGTGATATTTTAAACTATGTTTTACAACGCATTCACAACGCTTATTCAAAACGCAATTATCGCATTTAATACTATTACAACGTATACTATCTAAACGCATTTTATCGCATAATATATCGCATGTTTGTACTAAACGCTATCGCATCGCAATCTCATCGTAACTCGAAACACATATTTACTTTTATGCAATTATGTGTTATGTGTGTTATTTGTGTGTTTACTGTTTAATGATATGTGGTTATCTCATCGCATCGCTTACTCGCAACTCGCTTAACACAACGCAACGCTCAACGCACGAAACGAAATTAGGAAACCAACTCGCACAAGCCATCGGATCGAATGACCACTCGATCGAATGATCATCCGACCGGATGACCATCTGATCGGATGGCCATCTGATCGGATGGCCATCCGATCGGCTGGCCATCCGACCCGCTACTCCACCGCCTTAACTCCTCTCACCCTATAAATACTCACCTGTCACATCAACTGTTCACTGATGTGACAGCTCTATCCGACCAACTCACTCTCAAGCTCTTTTCTCTCGATTCAAGGCTATTTCCGTAAGTTGTCTTCCTAAATCTTGTACTTCCATCATCATTACACACATTTTCATCATCTTCTCCACTGAAATCACTGATTTCCACCATGAAATCGCCTGATTTGGACTGCTTTAAGGTGATGCCATCTCGGTTTCTTATGAACACTGTAATGTGACATCATCTCATCAAAGTTTATTCAGATCTAAAGGATTTCTACATTATTTTACATAAATCTCACCAAGATTTCAACACTTTTCAACCGATTCAAACTTATCTTCAACTTTTCTTCATTTTCTACTAAGAACCGATGGAATCTAGACTCGTTCAGGCTCTCTACTCATACTCTAGTTGAGAACCGGTCTGAGAACGGATTTCCACCAAAGAGACGACCGATTCACGGGTTGAACATGAAACTCCATCACGAACAGTTGACTCTGATCGAATGGGGTGATTCCCATCCGATCCACTGGGCTGGACTTAGTGTGGTTTCCGTTGTTTGACACGACGTCACGCCGTCTCCATTAAACTTCAAAACTTTTAACTTGGAAAACTTGTGGAATTTTCAAAACATCAGATCGCCGATCGAATAGCCATCCGATCGGATGACATCCGATCGGATGACCATCCGATCGAATGACTATTCGACCAGGTGACTGTCCTTTGTAAGTTCAACACTTAAACAATTTGACAAAACTTCAAAGAATATCACACTATCAATCGAATAGCCATCCGATCGAATGGCCATCCGTCCGGATGACCATCCGATCGAATGACTTGAATTATACTATAACGAAAACTTCAAAAGTTTTACAAACACTCACAACTCATTCGAATGGCCATCCGATCGACTCACCATTCGACACTTACCTCCTCGACACACTGTTTACAAGCTGTTCAACGCGTACGCCATCGTTCTATGATCAGGCTAATCTCCCACGCGCTCCCTTCAATCCAAGTACTGTGTTTACTAGCTAAACACGCACTATGAGTATACTCGAACCCTTTTTCGCTTAACGCGCGTTTGGGTGTTACATACGTTACCTATATTAAATCACATCAACACACAACGCAAACACTTTTAAACGCTAACCGCTCTCGCATGTTATACGTGTCTTGATGAATGCTTGTATGTTATGTTTACACAATGATTGTTACCTGACTCCTTAGCAACGATAGTACTATAGTTTTGACTTAGCACCAGTCGTGGACAGGGGTTGTTAAGGGTTTTACTTCACATGGTCACTGTGGTGATAATGTGTTGCGCATTCTACACTCACAGTCATGTCGGTTGCATATGTCATTGTCGATAGCTTACTTGCTTCACATTTCTACGTGTTACATGCTGGTTATGCGTAAACGCTTTCGCTAAACTATATGCTATTAAACTTGTGTACTCACCTTTACACTCTGTGTATTGACTTTATTTTAACGTATGTGACAGGTTGATAGGATGCTTTGCTTGATGAAACGAAGTAGGTGGTCTAGAAACCCACGAATAAAATCTGAGTTGTCGGAACAGTCTATTTGTCTTTGAGAGAAATATCTGTAATAACTGTTTTTACTTTATATGTTGATGGTATGGGACGTTAACGATTAATATATCGTCATTAATAGTTGTTATGGATTCTCTTGGACAATCTGTTTCGCTTAGTGCCATGCCCCGATGTTTCCGCCATCGGTTGGGGTGTGACAGATTGGTATCAGAGCCATAACTATAGGGAATTAGGAAAGACTCGACCGAGTCCGGGTTTGATGTCTTAGAATTGACCTAGTCTATAGTCTAAGCACCAACAGACCGCCTTGTGCGAGCCAGGTAGGGGTTCTGCACGAGCTTATTCTCGAACTCGCTAAAACTACATCATTGCGCGAATAGCGCATACTACAGCTTCGCGCAAGAACGACCTTTCCTAAGGTCGAACACTACATGCTTTTCCTATAGCTAATGCAACACACACGTTTTCGAAAATACTCGTATACCACAACCGAGTGATTTGGTGAAATTAGGTGTGAAAACCAAGAACTCTCGATAAATTCACTCACTCTACGCGAATTTTTACTCTCAGCACGAGAATCTTTCGTTGAGTTAGGAGTGAAATCCACATCTCGATGAAATTCTCCCTCTCTATCTCGTGGCGTTGCCACCATATTAGGAACAAAGTTGTTGGGTTAGGGGTGAAACCCGCATCTTAACGACGCGTTCCACTCCTTACTTTGGTTTTACAAAACTCTCACCAAAGTCTCGATGGATTCCAAGAACTTGAGTCATGTAGTAGCCGAAAGGATGCGTGTCGTTCGCCATATTTTGGCGAGAGCGTAGTCTCTTAGGCCAAAACGTGCACTCGAGATCATTGAGAATAGTTGAATCACTTTGGGTAGTTGATGTCTAAACACCCGAGACAATCTATTTCGATTCTAAGCCTGCAATTGTTGATTTTACGCTTTATTCGGTTTTATGTGTTTTTATGTGTTTATATATTTATATGTTTCGATTTTGGAGATTTATTCGCTTTACCGCTCAAAATGCGCACAACTCGCACAACACTCTCAGCTCAAAATGCTAACAAATCGCAGACAACTATAAACTCTCGCACGCTATACTACTCGCTTACGCTACTCGCTATCGCTACTCGCACTCGCAACTCTCGAACGCGCTCGTGAAACTTGAAAGATAGGTGAATACGTGCAAAATATGTAGGTGAATACGTGCAAAATATAGGTGAATTCGTGCAAAATATGTGCTTATGTGCTCTACGTGCTTATGTGCCTATGTAGATTATGTGCCTACGTCAGTCACACCCTGACTTTTGTGGAAGCGTGGTTATTTGGTGTGACTTCTTAATACCATAGCAACAATCATAACAATGCTATATGATAAAAACACGAGATGTTTATCCATTAAAAGAGTTGAGAAAATACCACAACAACATTGTCTGAAAACATCAACACGAAATTAAGTTACAACCCATGACGCGTTTAAACGAGTTCACAAAGACTCAACAAAAGTACTTAAATAAAACCTGAGTTTAGAATTATGTATCCCGTCTAGGAAAGGAATACACCCTCTAAACTCAGCAACCCTGGATAACATCTTTTATTCAAACGCAGCTTGACACATGCATACCCCGCCAGATCCACTAGTTCCCTGAAATACATGTAGTTTGAAAAATCAACAAAAAGTTGAGCGAGTTCATGTGTATGTCTGTGTGTATACACCTTTAAAGTATGTCTGTATGTATGAAAGTCCCTGGTATGTAGCAATTAAGGAAAAAGAGATCACCAATGGGTTGCAAAGCCAATGGTATGTGTGAAATGGTGCAGGAAGACTCAAACCTAGCAAATTTGTTACCGGGCCTCCGGCTGGAAGACATAGTCACCACTATGGGCCACCCTGGTCCCCATGGGTGTGGGCTCGCTACACCCAAATAGATTTATCACTCATGTCCCCCGGTCCTATTGTCACAGCCCCCGATCCCTAGTTCCCGGGAACGGGCGGCCGGTGTCACACCCCCAAAATCCACCCGCGGAATACCACCGCTCGGGAGCGTGACTGACCAGGATCAAGCCATCAATCATATCAAACCATAGCAATTAATAATAGAAGTAGTTAATATAAGTCACCATGACATGATTGATGTTTCAAAAACCAAACACTGTTTTAAGTAGCGGAAGCATAGTAAAGTAAATCCAAATAGTTTTACGAGTTATGAGTTCAACATCATCACGATCCATCTGCCCACAACGACCTGCTCTTCCCTGTGCAAGCTCCAAGTATACCTAAGGTCCTGCAAGGCATGCAGCAAATAATCAACAAACTAGTTGAGCGAGTTCACAGAAAGTAAGTTCATTGTGTAATGCATAAGTATAGCTAGTGGGGGCTTCCCATACTAGTGTGTAATAAAGGTGGGGGCTTCCCATGTTTATCTTGGCTAATGAGGGCGTCTCATTAACGGTACTTACTAGACTAACTTCCGACCATGTGTTCTTCTTTACCGAGAACAGGAAAACGTACAGGGTCACGTAGGCTTTACGTGACGTGCCCTTCCCCGAGGACAGTGGTACGCGTGGGGGCTACGTAGGCTTTACGCAGCGTGGCCTTCCGACCTGGAAGCCAGTAGATGGTATTGGGTTACGTAGGCTTTACGTAACGTGTCCTCCCGACCCGGGAGACATATGGCAAATATACTGGGTTACGTAGGCTTTACGTAACGTGTCCTGACTAACCTGAGGACGATGGTCTATAGTCTGGTATATGCGTAAGTACGAGTAATCATTCCATATCCAACACATCCAACCCAATTCCCAACCCGGGAATCCCATGCCTTGGCTGTGTGAACTCACCTTGGTTTGCTCGGCAGATACACAAGGAATATAAGTAGCAAGTAAATGGTCACTCACGTCCTATCATGGTTATTATACGAGTCAGGTTCGTATATAGTACGTATATAGCAATCACGTATAGTCATGGCAAACATGTACGCACGTAAGCAGATAAGACATAGCATGTGAGGATCCAATTGTCTAAGTCCAACAATACCCGGCCCAATAGCATAAGCAGCCCAATAACAAAACAGTCCAGATTCTCAATCGGCCCAAATAGTAAACGTATATCGGTCCAATAGCAAACAGTCCACAATTCAAATCGTTGGGCTCAATAGATTGGGCCCATGACAGTGAAGGCCCAACAGTGTGCGTGCAACGGTGGTCTCGAGTCGCAACGGAGATCTCGAGTCGTAACCAGAGATTACGAGTCGCAACAGCTGGTTGCGAGTCGCAATGATGGTCTCGGTTCATCATGGTCTGGTTACGAGTGGTCATGTGCTGGTTGCGAGTCGCAACGGGACTCGCAATCGTGGTCTCGGCTGGTGCTGTTGTGGTTTCGAGTCGTGACCACGAGGTTTCGACTCGCAATCTGAGTCGCAACCGTGTGACGTGTGTGTGTAACCGGTTTCCATAAATCCTGCATTGACTTATCCGTGATTTCAGCTAACAGTTTGGTCAGTTTGGTAACCAGATCAATTAACAAAATTCTCAACAAATCAATAGCATGATATCGATCAAACAGAACAATTGCAACACAAATTCATAAGAACCCTAATTATAACATGCATGAACAACCAACAATTCATCGACAAACCAACATTCAAGTTAACCCGATGCATACTATAGCCGATTACTTGTTCATTCGGTAATACTACCAGATCATCGATCCTTATGCAATTCATACATTCGCACATATATCCGGTTCATATCTAAGCCAATTACATGATCATCAAAACAGCCGATTTCTATATATCAATACATTCGGTTCTAAACTAATCACAACTACAAACTGATTATATAACAATACATTCAAGGACCAACATAACCACATAATCTAACCGGCCCTAGATCATCATCATGCAAATTCTAATCGGTTCGATTTAAGCATGTAATCAAAGCATCACTTAACACACAAGCATAAAACATCATACTAACCGATTACAAGAAGGAGAGTGTGATCCGAGCAAGGGTGTTCCTTGGTGCCGTCGGGTTCCAAACGAACGAGAGAGAGAGAGCAAAGCTTCTAGGGTTTGTGTGTGTGTGTTTGTGATTTGCAAAAGTGGTGAAACAAGCCCCTTGTTCCGGTTTTGTGTTGCGAATGGGGAGTGGGCCGAGCCCACTCGGTTGTCTAATGGACCCGAGAACAAGGAGTGGCCCCAAGGGCTTTGTGTGGCCGGTTCACATACATACGACATACATACACACATAATGCATATAACATAACATATATCATGAAATCAATTAATCATTCAGGTTTATAAAATCACATATCGTGCACAAACGTTACATCAAGCAAGCCTAAAGTTCGAGTTGTCACATTATCCCCAACTAATTGGAAATTTCGTCCCGAAATTTGGTATGCACTCACTGAGGAAGCTAGGTAAACTGTACTGTTCACTGGTTTTCCTGGGGTGTCACATCCTCCCCCCGTTGATCTGGAATTTCGTCCCGAAATTCCGAAGTAGTAGCTTCAGCCTCAGTAGTGGTTGCCTTGTTCCCGAATAACTGGGGGTACTTTTCTGT
The DNA here is from genome assembly GCF_002127325.2 of Helianthus annuus. NCBI lineage: Eukaryota > Viridiplantae > Streptophyta > Magnoliopsida > Asterales > Asteraceae > Helianthus > Helianthus annuus. Next base: position 35,149,641 of record NC_035446.2, read on the forward strand.
CATCCTGTCTTCGCGTTCCCAGGTGTACTCTGGGCCACGTGTGGAGTTCCAACGAACTCGGACAAGAGGGATTCTCTTGTGTTTGAGGACCTTCACATCCCGGTCCGTGATTTCAACTGGTTCCTCGACGAACTGTAACCGCTCGTCGATAGTGAGTTCTTTAAAAGGAATGATAAGATTTTCATCTGATAGGCACTTCTTTAAGTTCGATACATGAAAGACATTGTGAACTGCCCCGAGTTCAGCTGGTAGGTTCAACTTGTAGGCTACCTTGCCAATCTTTTCTATAATTTCGAATGGTCCGACGTACCGCGGATTCAGTTTACCCCGTTTGCCAAAACGAACCACACCCTTCCAGGGTGAGACTTTCAATAAAACCCGGTCCCCGACCTCAAATTCCAATGGCTTTCTACGCTTATCCGCGTAGGCTTTCTGACGGTCGCGTGCTGCCGCCATGCGTTGTCGTATTTGTGCAATCTTTTCTGTGGCGTCCACAACAATCTCTGGACCCGTGATCTGACTATCTCCCACCTCTGCCCAACAGAGAGGTGACCGGCATTTACGCCCGTACAATGCCTCGAATGGAGCGGCTTGAATGCTGGTATGGTAACTGTTATTGTAAGAAAACTCCACCAAAGGGAGGTGCTTTTCCCAGCCGTTGCCGAAGTCGATAACGCATGCCCGAAGCATGTCTTCAAGTGTTTGAATCGTACGCTCAGACTGTCCATCCGTCTGAGGGTGGTATGCTGTGCTCATGTCTAATCGTGAGCCGAAAGATTTATGCATTGCTTGCCAAAGTTCTGACGTGAATCGTGCATCGCGATCCGAAATGATAGATGTGGGCACCCCGTGCCTCGAGACAACTTCTTTAAGATATACGTCTGCGAGAGTGGAGAACTTATCCGTTTCCTTAATCGGCAGGAAGTGTGCAGACTTGGTGAGTCGATCAACTATGACCCATATCGTATCGTTCCCACGCTGGGATCTAGGTAAACCCGTAACAAAATCCATGGAAATTTCTTCCCATTTCCACTGAGGTATCTTAGGCTGCTGAAGTAGGCCAGCTGGTTTCTGATATTCGACCTTGACTCTCGCACAGGTCAAGCACTTTCCAACGTACGTAGCAATGTGGGCCTTCATACTAGGCCACCAATAAGTAGTGCTGATGTCGTGGTACATTTTATCCGACCCTGGATGTACCGAGTAGCGAGACTTGTGAGCTTCATCCATAACAAGTTCGCGTAAACCGCCATAAAGTGGGACCCAAATCCGGCCCGTTACGTAATAGGCGCCGTCTTCCTTCTGTTCCATTTGTTGTCGTGAGCCGCGTAAGGCTTCAGCCTTGACGTTTTCGGGCTTCAGTGCTTCTGTCTGAACAGCTCGTATCTGAGCAGGAAGGCTAGACTGAATCGTAAGCTGTAGCGCTCGCACGCGCCGTGGCAAAGTGTCTTTTCGACTAAGGGCATCAGCCACAACATTGGCTTTGCCTGGATGGTACTTGATGGCGCATTCGTAGTCATTAAGTAACTCGACCCATCGTCGTTGACGCATGTTCAAATCCTTCTGCTTAAGAATATGCTCGAGACTCCTGTGATCGGTGTAAATCGTGCACCTGGTACCGTACAGGTAGTGTCGCCATATCTTAAGCGCAAAAACAACAGCTCCCAGCTCTAAATCGTGCGTCGTGTAGTTCCGTTCGTGAACCTTGAGTTGACGAGAGGCGTAAGCGATAACCTTGTCGCGCTGCATTAACACACATCCCAATCCCCGAATGGATGCATCACAATAAACCACAAAGTCATCCGTGCCCTCTGGCAATGAGAGGATAGGTGCACTGCAAAGTCTATCCTTTAGGTGCTGAAAAGCAGTCTCCTGGGGCTCTCCCCAGCGATAGGTAACACCCTTCTGTGTCAGTAACGTAAGCGGCTGAGCAATCTTCGAGAAATCCCTGATAAACCGTCTGTAGTAACCTGCCAGACCCAAGAATTGGCGTATTTCTGTCGGTGTACGCGGTGCAGGCCAGTTCCTGATCGAATCTACCTTGGATGGATCGACATGGATCCCATCCTTGTTCACCACGTGGCCTAGAAAGTGGACTTCACGAAGCCAGAAGTCGCATTTAGAAAACTTAGCGTACAGCTGTTCCTTCCGAAGGAGTTCCAAAATCAGGCGAAGATGCTGCTCGTGCTCCTCCTGACTCTTGGAGTAAATCAGGATGTCGTCGATGAACACAATGACGAACTTGTCGAGATAGGGTTTGCACACCCTGTTCATAAGATCCATAAATACCGCAGGCGCGTTCGTTAACCCGAATGGCATGACGAGAAACTCGTAGTGACCGTAACGAGTTCTGAAGGCTGTCTTGGAGACGTCCTCATCCCGGACTCTCAACTGATGGTACCCAGACCTCAAGTCTATCTTCGAGTAGTAACACGACCCTTGCAATTGGTCGAATAAGTCGTCTATGCGTGGAAGAGGATAACGGTTCTTCACCGTCACCTTGTTGAGTTCACGGTAGTCGATGCACATCCTGAACGTACCGTCTTTCTTCTTCACGAAAAGCACTGGAGCTCCCCAAGGCGAAGAGCTTGGTCGTATGAAACCCTTTTCCAAGAGTTCCTGCAGTTGCTTTGACAATTCCTCCAATTCTGATGGAGCCAGACGATATGGTGCGCGAGCTATGGGTGCTGCTCCTGGAGCGAGCTCAATCTGAAATTCGACCTGACGATGAGGCGGTAAGCCAGGTAAGTCTTCAGGAAACACCTGAGGGTAATCGCGTACAATTGGAATATCCTCCAATTTCTTTTCCTTTGCTGATGCGTCTGTAACGAGAGCCAGAATGGCTGCGTGACCTTTTCGTAAGCACTTCTGAGCCTTCAAGAAAGAGATGACGCCAACCACAGCACCACTCTTGTCGCCTTGAACTTCTAGAGGTTCCTGACCCGAACGAGGAATGCGAATAACCTTTTCGCTGCATAAGATTTCTGCCTGGTGTTGGGACAACCAATCCATCCCAATCACGACGTCGAAGCTACCCAAAACTATGGGAATGAGATCAATAGAGAAGGCTTGACCAGCTAAGATAAGATTACAACCTTGAACTACGTGCGTGGCTTCTAGACTTTTACCGTTAGCTAACTCGACTACATGTTTGGTGGGTAAAAGTGTTGGTGCACGTTTTAGCAGTTGACACATTTTCACAGACATATAGCTTGTATCCGCACCCGAATCAAATAAAACAGTAACGTAAATATTGTCAAGGAGAAACTTACCCATGACAACGTTGGGATCGTTCACTGCGTCGCCTCGACCTAGCACAAAAGCACGACCACGAGCTTCATTGCCGTTGTTGTTGTTGTTTCCACCATTGTTGTTCCCGTTGCCCTGGTTGTTATTGTTGTTGCGGTTCTGGTTCAACTGAGGGCAATCGCGTTTGAAGTGACCTTCAGCCCCACACTGGAAACATCCCCGGTTTCCACGCTGTGGCTGCTGCTGCTGCTGCTGGTTCTGTGGAGCTGGTTGCTGAGGCTGCTGTTTCTGATTCGCAGGACGTGGGCTCCTACAATCTTTGGCCTCGTGACCCATCTTGAGACACCTTTGACAGCGACCCTTGTTACATGGGCCGTGGTGATGCCTGTTGCAGTTGTGGCACCTGGGTTGACTACCCTGATATCTCCTCTGTCTGTGACCACTAGAGGATTGCTGACTGGGACTCTGATAGTGATCGATCTTCTGCTGCTGAGCTTGTGGCTGAACAGATGCTGAACCTTTGCTGGAATCCCCATCCCATTTTCTTTTACTGTCACCAGATGTAGCAGGAGTAACTGAGGTAGTGACATTAGCAGTAGCATTAACACGCTTGGGCAATCTATTCTGTTCCACTGCCTGATCGGTGATACGGTGAGCGAGACGCTGTATTTCCTGAATGTTTTCGAGATTAGCCGACGTCACGTGGCTCTGAATTTCTGGCGCCAATCCCTTGAGATACAACTCAATGCGCTTGTATGGAGGGTCCACCATAGTTGGACACAGAACGGCCAGCTCATTAGACCGTTTAGTATACGCCTCGATTTCCGATCCAACCATTTTCAAGTTATACAGCTCGTCTTCTAGCTTGTGAATATCTTCCCGCGTGCAATACTCACGCTTGATGAGTTCCTTAAAGTCGTTCCATGGGGTGGCGTTAGCAGCTGCCAACCCTAAAATCTGCACTTGTGCGTTCCACCAAGTGAGCGCAATCCCTTCAAGTGTGCCAGTGGCGAACTTCACCCTGCGAGCCTCAGGGCATTCGCACATTTCGAAAACCGACTCGAGCTTTTCAAACCAGTGGAGGAGTCCAACTGCTCCCTCTGTGCCACTAAACGAGCTAGGACGACATTCCATGAAGTTCTTGAAGGTGCACCCAGGCTGCTGCTGAGCGGGTTGACCTGCTTGGGCGGCTGCAACCGCCGCAGCAATGAGAGCCTCTAGCTGGGCTTGAGTCATGTTAATTCGTGCGGCCATTGATCTTCATAGTAACAAGTAGCATACTTAAGAATGGTTCGCGAGTAGGGCGATGACAGAAAAGCGTAGGCATATAGGTGTTCTCATGAAATCAAAGCATGTGTATCTAAGCGTAATGCGAGCAAAGTTCTAAGCAATTCTAGCATACAGGCAATAAACATAAACCTTATTACCTAAGATGTCGAGTCTTGCACGTGGAGCGAAGCGTCGTTGTGGATCATTGAGAGCACTGTTCTGGTTATAGTCCGGTTTTAATAAAAACGTTTTCCCCATATTAAAACCAAGTTCTCTATAACCAATGGCTCTGATACCAATCTGTCACACCCCCAAAATCCACCCGCGGAATACCACCGCTCGGGAGCGTGACTGACCAGGATCAAGCCATCAATCATATCAAACCATAGCAATTAATAATAGAAGTAGTTAATATAAGTCACCATGACATGATTGATGTTTCAAAAACCAAACACTGTTTTAAGTAGCGGAAGCATAGTAAAGTAAATCCAAATAGTTTTACGAGTTATGAGTTCAACATCATCACGATCCATCTGCCCACAACGACCTGCTCTTCCCTGTGCAAGCTCCAAGTATACCTAAGGTCCTGCAAGGCATGCAGCAAATAATCAACAAACTAGTTGAGCGAGTTCACAGAAAGTAAGTTCATTGTGTAATGCATAAGTATAGCTAGTGGGGGCTTCCCATACTAGTGTGTAATAAAGGTGGGGGCTTCCCATGTTTATCTTGGCTAATGAGGGCGTCTCATTAACGGTACTTACTAGACTAACTTCCGACCATGTGTTCTTCTTTACCGAGAACAGGAAAACGTACAGGGTCACGTAGGCTTTACGTGACGTGCCCTTCCCCGAGGACAGTGGTACGCGTGGGGGCTACGTAGGCTTTACGCAGCGTGGCCTTCCGACCTGGAAGCCAGTAGATGGTATTGGGTTACGTAGGCTTTACGTAACGTGTCCTCCCGACCCGGGAGACATATGGCAAATATACTGGGTTACGTAGGCTTTACGTAACGTGTCCTGACTAACCTGAGGACGATGGTCTATAGTCTGGTATATGCGTAAGTACGAGTAATCATTCCATATCCAACACATCCAACCCAATTCCCAACCCGGGAATCCCATGCCTTGGCTGTGTGAACTCACCTTGGTTTGCTCGGCAGATACACAAGGAATATAAGTAGCAAGTAAATGGTCACTCACGTCCTATCATGGTTATTATACGAGTCAGGTTCGTATATAGTACGTATATAGCAATCACGTATAGTCATGGCAAACATGTACGCACGTAAGCAGATAAGACATAGCATGTGAGGATCCAATTGTCTAAGTCCAACAATACCCGGCCCAATAGCATAAGCAGCCCAATAACAAAACAGTCCAGATTCTCAATCGGCCCAAATAGTAAACGTATATCGGTCCAATAGCAAACAGTCCACAATTCAAATCGTTGGGCTCAATAGATTGGGCCCATGACAGTGAAGGCCCAACAGTGTGCGTGCAACGGTGGTCTCGAGTCGCAACGGAGATCTCGAGTCGTAACCAGAGATTACGAGTCGCAACAGCTGGTTGCGAGTCGCAATGATGGTCTCGGTTCATCATGGTCTGGTTACGAGTGGTCATGTGCTGGTTGCGAGTCGCAACGGGACTCGCAATCGTGGTCTCGGCTGGTGCTGTTGTGGTTTCGAGTCGTGACCACGAGGTTTCGACTCGCAATCTGAGTCGCAACCGTGTGACGTGTGTGTGTAACCGGTTTCCATAAATCCTGCATTGACTTATCCGTGATTTCAGCTAACAGTTTGGTCAGTTTGGTAACCAGATCAATTAACAAAATTCTCAACAAATCAATAGCATGATATCGATCAAACAGAACAATTGCAACACAAATTCATAAGAACCCTAATTATAACATGCATGAACAACCAACAATTCATCGACAAACCAACATTCAAGTTAACCCGATGCATACTATAGCCGATTACTTGTTCATTCGGTAATACTACCAGATCATCGATCCTTATGCAATTCATACATTCGCACATATATCCGGTTCATATCTAAGCCAATTACATGATCATCAAAACAGCCGATTTCTATATATCAATACATTCGGTTCTAAACTAATCACAACTACAAACTGATTATATAACAATACATTCAAGGACCAACATAACCACATAATCTAACCGGCCCTAGATCATCATCATGCAAATTCTAATCGGTTCGATTTAAGCATGTAATCAAAGCATCACTTAACACACAAGCATAAAACATCATACTAACCGATTACAAGAAGGAGAGTGTGATCCGAGCAAGGGTGTTCCTTGGTGCCGTCGGGTTCCAAACGAACGAGAGAGAGAGAGCAAAGCTTCTAGGGTTTGTGTGTGTGTGTTTGTGATTTGCAAAAGTGGTGAAACAAGCCCCTTGTTCCGGTTTTGTGTTGCGAATGGGGAGTGGGCCGAGCCCACTCGGTTGTCTAATGGACCCGAGAACAAGGAGTGGCCCCAAGGGCTTTGTGTGGCCGGTTCACATACATACGACATACATACACACATAATGCATATAACATAACATATATCATGAAATCAATTAATCATTCAGGTTTATAAAATCACATATCGTGCACAAACGTTACATCAAGCAAGCCTAAAGTTCGAGTTGTCACAGCCGGGAGCCAGTTTCGGTGGTATCACGTTTATTTATCCAATTTGGCAGCGGAAATTTTCATCAGGACCGTAGTTAGGAAATATTTAATCTGAGTAAACCACCATGTTTTATAACATTAAACATATGGGTAAAACCCAAGTTTTCAATACACACATTTCATAGGAATAAATCCTATTTATTTAATAAAAACATCCATTTTATTCTTAGGTAACTTTATTGCCACTTTTCCAAGCCTCCAGTGCTGTCCAGCTGCCTTCTATTTGGCTTTCACATTTTGTTACCTAAAACGCATTTTAAAAACATTTTGTCAAGGGGAAATACTGGTGAGTGAATCCCAGTTTAATCAGGTTTAAATAAAATTCACAGTGAACAGTATTGAGGGCGATCCCGCAATTACATTTGTTTCCAAGTTATATCAATTATCACCCGTTGGTACTGTCAGTCCTGACTTGTGGAAATGTTATTTCTTAACCAGGAGATAACAAATTTTGTATACAAAACCCCAACATACCCACGATAATTGTATTCTTACAAATACACAATAACTGTTATTCGCATGGAAAAGTATGTAAGGTTTTGTAAAAACAATTAACAAAAGATTTACAAAAAGTGGATCGACTCACATTGCTGTTTTAGGTTTTTCGTAAGGATTTCCTGGGAATAATCTATAAATTACACAAATGCACGTGTGTTAGTATAATAACCCATTTTAACATTAGTAATACCCTCCCCGAGACGGCATTCCAACGACTACGTCGGGCAGAACCACGACAGCCGTTACGAAACCCTAGATCAATCGGGCAGAGTATCTAATACGTCTCCAGGGGTTATAATACTTACATCGTAGCAGAACCTCGCTATTTAGGGGGGTATAACACCCGGGTATAATAACACTACTACAGAAATTGAGATTGAAAGAAAGGAAATGAACGAACAGACTGAAGGCCCGTTGCCCTCTTTATATAGGGCTGTAATCGCGTCTCCACGCGGCCCGCGTGAAGAACAGGCCAAGCTTACGCGGCCCGCGTCAACGTTGGGTCAACGCGTAGCTTGGCTGGGTCAGCGTATAGGCCTGCCGTGTGTTGGGCCACGTGGCCGCACCGGGCTTTGCCAGATTTTAGGACGCTCGCGGCCCGCATGAACTTAAACGGAACCATACGCGGCCCGCATGAACTTAAGAATTCAGCGGAGTCCGGTTACACCCTCACACGGCCCGCGTAAGTAATTGGGGTGGGTCTATGCGGCCCGCCTCAACTTAATATTTATGGTTTTTAATTTATTTTATATATTATAATCTATTTTGGCTCGGTTTTCACATACGGGGTGCATATAAAAACATATTGAGACATTTTAAGATATATTAGGGTGTCAAAATTATTATGAGGGTGTCGGTTTTACCGAGGGTTGTTATATCCTCCCCACCTTGTTTTAGAGCTCGTCCTCGAGATCGAGATCTACTGGAACAAGTGTGGATATTTCCTTTGCATTTCTGATTCAAGCTCCCATGTGTATTCAGGTCCTCTTTTGGAGTCCCACTTTACTTTGACCAGAACTAATCTCTTATGCTTGAGATTCTTAATTTTCCTATCTTCAATCTGTAGAGGCCTCTCTACAAATTTGAGTTGTTCATTTACTTCTATATCCTTGAGAGGTATTGCGAGTGATTCGTCAGCTAGACACTTTTTGAGATTAGATACATGAAATACGTCATGTATTCCTGCCATTTCCTCTGGCAGTTGTAGCTAATAGGCTACAGGTCCTATTCTTTTAAGAACCTTGAAAGGTCCAATATACCTGGGACTTAACTTTCCTCTTTTGATAAATCTTACCACTTCTTTCCAGGGAGAGACTTTTAACAATACTTTATCTCCTACTTGAAATTCTAGTGGTTTGCGTCTATTATCAGCGTAGCTCTTTTGTCGATCACGCGCTGCTTTCAGTCGTTCCTTGACTTGAATGATTTTGTCAGTTGTTTCTTGTACTATCTCGGGTCCAGATAGTTGTTTTTCCCCAATTTCTGCCCAACAGACTGGGGTTCTGCACTTTCGTCCATAAAGTGCTTCGAATGGTGCAGGGTTGATACTTGTGTGATAACTGTTATTATAGGAAAATTCTATTAAAGGTAAGTGTTCGTCCCAATTACCTCCGAAATCAATTACACAAGCTCTAAGCATGTCTTCCATTGTCCGGATTGTCCTTTCGCTTTGCCCGTCTGTTTGAGGATGATAAGCTGTGCTTAAGTTCAACTTGGTTCCCATTGCTTTTTGGAAACTTGACCAAAAATGAGAGGTAAAATGGCTATCCCTATCAGAAACAATTGATAAAGGAATTCCATGTAATGAAACAATTTCATTTACATATAATTTGGCTAATTGTTCCATACTAAAGGTTTCCTTCATTGGTAGGAAGTGAGCTGACTTGGTTAGCCGATCTACAATCACCCAGATTGTATCATTACCTTTTCTTGTTTTGGGTAATTTGGTAATAAAATCCATTGTTATCAATTCCCATTTCCAAACTGGCATTTCTAATTGTTGTAGCAAACCTGAGGGTTTCTGATGTTCAGCTTTAACTTGTGAGCAAGTTAGACATTTAGAAACATAGGCTGCTACATCTTTTTTCATTCCTATCCACCAGAAATTTTTCCTTAAATCCTGGTACATTTTATCACTTCCTGGATGCATCGTATATTTAGATTTATGAGCTTCTTCTAATATACGGTGACGTAAATTTCCTAATTTAGGTATCCACATTCTCTTTTTATGGAATTTCCAAATTCCATCTGTTCCTTGTTCTAATTCCTTAATCATTCCTTTTAATTTTTCAGTATCCTCCTTGATTACTGATTCTTGTGCTTTTCTAATCTGATCATTTAAATCTACTTGTAGATTTAATTTAAGAGAACGTACCCTTTTTGGTTTTTCGTGATACTTTCTACTTAAAGCATCAGCCACCACATTGGCTTTTCCTGCATGATACTGGATATCACAATCATAATCACTAAGTAACTCCATCCAGCGTCTTTGTCTCATATTCAGTTCTTTTTGCCCAAAAACATACCTTAAGCTCTTATGATCTGTGAATATGGTAAACTTACTACCATAAAGATAATGTCTCCAAATCTTAAGGGCAAAAATTATAGCTCCTAATTCCAAATCATGAGTTGAATAATTTTCTTCATGACTCTTAAGTTGTCTAGAGGCATAAGCTATAACCTTTTGACGTTGCATTAATACACAACCATAACCTAACTTTGAAGCGTCACAAAAGACTACAAAGTCTTTAGTTCCTTCCGGTAACGCTAGTATGGGTGTATGGGTTAATCTTTGCTTAAGAATTCTAAAGGCTTCTTCTTGTTTTGGTCCCCATTCAAACTTAACAGATTTACAGGTTAACTTAGTTAAAGGAATGGCTATTCTAGAAAAATCTCGGATAAATCTTCTATAATAACCGGCCAATCCTAAGAAACTTCTAATCTCGGTTGGAGACTCAGGGGTTTTCCATTTGGTAATTGCCTCGATCTTTGTTGGATCTACATGAATTCCTTCATGATTAACTAAATGTCCGAGAAATTGTACTTGTTCTAACCAAAACTCGCACTTTGAAAATTTAGCATAAAGCTTTTCCTTTCTCAATAAACTTAAAAGTAAGTGCAAGTGCTTTGCATGCTCCTCTTTACTTTTAGAGTAAATTAGAATATCATCCATGAAGACAATTATGAATTTATCCAAATATGGTTTACATATTCGGTTCATCATGTCCATGAATGCGGCTGGGGCATTGGTTAAACCAAATGGCATCACAGTAAATTCATAATGACCATACCTTGTTCGGAATGCGGTTTTAGGAATATCCTCTTCCTGTACCTTTAATTGATGATATCCTGATCTTAAATCAATTTTAGAGAAATATCAAGCTCCTTGAAGTTGATCAAACAAATCATCGATCCTCGGTAATGGATACCGATTCTTAATCGTGACTTTGTTCAATTCACGGTAGTCAATGCACATACGCATTGATCCGTCCTTCTTTTTGACGAACAATATCGGTGCTCCCCATGGCGATGAGCTTGACTGTATGAATCTCTTCTTCAACAATTTGTCTAGTTGTTTCTTCAGTTCTTGCATTTCCGCGGGTGCCAAACGGTAAGGTGCTTTGGCAATTGGTGCTGTTCCTGGTAGCAGGTGAATTCTGAATTCAACTTCTCTGTCTGGCGGTAGTCCTGGCAATTCTTCTGGAAAGACATCTAAAAACTAGGACACTACTGGAATATCTTTTAATTCTTTTCCTTTAGTGTTAGTGATTATAGAAATCAAATACACTATAGATCCTTTCCTTATATAACTCGCAGTTTTCATCACAGAGATGAATTTAGTGGATCTAGATGGCTTATCTCCTTTAATTGTGATCTTTTCACCTCTTAGTGATTTTACCTGAATTGAATTTTGATCACATAAAATATTGGCTTTATTGGCTATTAACCAATCCATTCCTAACACGACATCAAATCCTACCAGATTCATTGGGTAAAGGTTTGCAATAAATTTTTGATCAAAAATTTCTATTCTTGCTCTTTGCAAGATTTCAGAAATCTTAACAGTTTCTCCATTTGCTGTCTCTACTAGACATTCTTGTGGTAGTTTAGTTAATGATTGATTTAGGAGTTTGCAAAATGAAGTATTAATAAAACTTTGGTTTGCACCAGAGTCAAATAATACTTTAGCAAAAATATCATTAACTGAAAACGTACCAGCAATAACGTCCGGAATCATCCTAGCTTCGTCTGCAGTTAGAACGAATGCTCTAGCGTTTTTAGGATTCTTGTCGTTTGCAGCTGGAGCCAATTTTGGACAGTTTGTCTTAATATGACCTTTTTCTCCACAGTTGTAGCACCTTCCATTACTGGTTTTTCTCCTGCAATTTTCTTCCTTGTGTCTTGGCGCCTTACAGTAATTGCAGTAAGTAGAGCATCTTCCAGAATGCTTCTTTTTGCAGGCTTTGCAGTATGGTGCAGAGGTAGAACCTATATTTCTACGGTTGGAATTCCCAGAACGGAATTCTTAAGTAAGCCTTTGGGTTAGGTTTCTTCTCTGGTCTTCTTCTCTAGTTCGCACTAGTTCATCAGTCAAGGTATTGGCTAGTTCTACAGCTTCTTCTATGGTTTGGGGTCTAGCTGCCTTGACTACATGTCTAATCTCTCCAATTAATCCCCAGATGTAACGGGAGATTAATACCGGTTCAGGGGATGCAAGGGTTGGTACTATCCTAGCATATTCAAAGAATGTGGTAGTGTACCCCTTACTGTCTACCCCGGTCATTCTAAGATTCAGGAACTTATTGGCTATCTGTTCCTTTTCATTGGGAGGGCAGAATTTCCTTTCTACCATATTTTTGAACTCCTCCCATTCCATGCTATAAATTCTATCACTTCCTCTTGACTGGAGGATAGTGTTCCACCATTCTAAGGCTGCATTTTTACACAGATTTGAAGCAAACATTATCCTATCTTCTTCAGCACATTTGTTTATTTTCAGAACAACATCAGTTTTCTCTATCCAGCGTAGGGCTGCAATGGGTCCTTCATTGCCCGAGAATTCTGTTGGTTTACAAGACCAGAATTCTTTGTAAGAACAACCATATGGTATGGTTCTTCTCCTTTTGGGAATGGGCGCTTGAAGTACGAGTCCATTGTTCACGCTGTGTTCCGGTTCACTTGGTCGTTTACTGCTATGCTTACTTTTATTATTCGCTTCTTGAACCGTTTGAATAATAAATGGCATTGCATCTATAATTCCTTGTGCCCATATGTGTTGAACGGCACTATTATCCATTTGGTTTCCATTGTTATTGTTGTCCAGATTCTCATTAACCACGTTAATGTTACTCTGGTTATCGTTATTCAGATTATCCTGATTTTCCTCGTCGGCCATCTGAATTTTAAACATTTACCAAATATTAATATCACAACTAATATTTGAATATAGCCAATCACATGACACGCACTTTTAGCCAAAAGCGTCGAGCATTGCGACTTTTACTCTATTTATATAGTATGCATCATTACACACCAGTACTGAAATTTAAATTACAATACCGACTGAAATGTAAAGCTACAATACTAATAGTAGGCACCCATAGTGTTTTTTTTTCTAACACATACACACATATATTATTATTATATTATTATTACTACTACCGTTCCTGTCATCACATTTACTGATATGGATTCATCCAAAAATCCATATTACGCTCATCGTATTTCCAGACGAGGCATTCTCCCACCTGTCGCATTCTCTCACTGCTTTCTAAAATTTCCTCACCGAAAGTCCTAAGTTCTTGGACATTTTCTGCACTCATTGGGGGTGCAAGTTCTAGGACTGGGTTTGGAATATAGGGTGCGGGTTCCTGATATGGAGGCATAGGGGCCTGGTACGGGTATGGATTCTCTAAGCTTTCCCTAACATATGCATCACTAATGTTGTAGGGATCTTGAGGATCTAACCCTGGGTAGGCTCCTAAGTTGGGTATTGGCACATTTTCCTGTATTGGGTTTTGTTGCACGTATTCCCTAACGTCGTCCCACCAGGGGTCGTAGTTGTTTGGGTCTAGGGGATTTGGTGCAGGTACCCTAGGTATCTCCTCCGGGTTGTAATCAGGCATTTCTATTTGATTTTCTACTTCCATGGGTTGGTCAGGATTTGGTGGTTGGGGTGCTAGCATTTGTTCCAGGTTTGGGTCAGCAGCAGTGGTTGCTAAAATATGGATATTAGCGATACCCCTATTGAGCATATCCTGATTATAAGCATCAGTCTCTCTTTTTGCTGCGGCTAACACTCGCTGTTCCTGCAACTTTTTCATTCGTTTCCTACGCTCGTGCGCTCCCCTACTGAACCATCCCTCCTTTTTCTGAGGAAATGGCTCTTCAGATTGAGCCTTAAACACAAAGATTCCTTCTTCTGTGTCAGCAGAATACCCCGAGAGGGCAGGCTGAGAAGAGGAGGTGCCTTCGCTCCTAGGCGAACCAGACAATTGATGATAGGCGTCGGAGGGTCCTTGGTCGCTCATACTGTAAACTAACAAATAGTCAGATAACACATAGCAAGAAAAATACAATTATGCACGTATTTCCGTAATTTATTTCCTAACACTTTGAAATTTTGATGTCAGCAGAACACTTCTGTGGCTGAATCAGTGGCATAGCTCTGATACCACCTTCTGTCACAGCCCCCGATCCCTAGTTCCTGGGAACGGGCGGCCGCGAGCCAGTTTCGGTGGTATCACGTTTATTTATCCAATTTGGCAGCGGAAATTTTCATCAGGACCGTAGTTAGGAAATATTTAATCAGAGTAAACCACCATGTTTTATAACATTAAACATATGGGTAAAACCCAAGTTTTCAATACACACATTTCATAGGAATAAATCCTATTTATTTAATAAAAACATCCATTTTATTCTTAGGTAACTTTATTGCCACTTTTCCAAGCCTCCAGTGCTGTCCAGCTGGCTTCTATTTGGCTTTCACATTTTGTTACCTGAAACGCGTTTTAAAAACATTTTGTCAGTGGGAAATACTGGTGAGTGAATCCCAGTTTAATCAGGTTTAAATAAAATTCACAGTGAACAGTATTGAGGGCGATCCCGCAATTACATTTGTTTCCAAGTTATATCAATTATCACCCGTTGGTACTGTCAGTCCTGACTTGTGGAAATGTTATTCCTTAACCAGGAGATAACAAATTTTGTATACAAAACCCCAGCATACCCACGATAATTGTATTCTTACAAATACTCAATAACTGTTATTCGCATGGAAAAGTATGTAAGGTTTTGTAAAAACAATTAACAAAAGATTTACAAAAAGTGGATCGACTCACACTGCTGTTTTAGGTTTTTCATAAGGATTTCCTGGGAATAATCTATAAATTACACAAATGCACGTGTGTTAGTATAATAACCCATTTTAACATTAGTAATACCCTCCCCGAGACGACATTCCAACGACTACGTCGGGCAGAACCATGACAGCCGTTACGGAACCCTAGATCTATCGGGCAGAGTATCTAATACGTCTCCAGGGGTTATAATACTTACATCGTAGCAGAACCTCGCTATTTAGGGGGGTATAACACCCGGGTATAATAACACTACTACAGAAATTGAGATTGAAAGAAAGGAAATGAACGAACAGACAGAAGGCCCGTTGCCCTCTTTATATAGGGCTGTAATCGCGTCTCCACGCGGCCCGCGTGAAGAACAGGCCAAGCTTACGCGGCCCGCGTCAACGCTGGGTCAACGCGTAGCTTCGCTGGGTCAGCGTATAGACCTGCCGTGTGTTGGGCCACGTGGCCGCACCGGGCTTTACCAGATTTTAGGACGCTCGCGGCCCGCATGAACTTAAACGGAACCATACGCGGCCCGCATGAACTTAAGAATTCAGCGGAGTCCGGTTATGTGACAACCCTCACCAAACCAGGTATCCGTACAAATTAATTAATATTTAATTACCGCTTAATTGCTGTGCTTGCTTACAACTGTGATTAAACTGCTTACTGATTTCTGATACATACATGCTCATGCATCACATTTTATACTGTCACTCTATTATTTATACACAAACATCAGTGACAACTTCGATGCACAACAAGCACAGTGAGCACACTACGGGATACCCATTAAACATGCTGACATAACCAGCATCAGGCAGACACTGCCTCTAAGGCCAGTACGAGCCGGGAATAGATTACTACACTAGTAGTGAGTGTAGGGAGGTGAGGATTGTAGAACTGCGTCACTAGGTGAAGTTTATAGTGACCGGATGTGCCTGAAACGTACTTTAAGTACAAAATTCTGCGCTTTAATATAAAACTCAGCATTTTAAATTACTAATAAAGTGCAAAAACATTGCAGAACGGTCCCGTGTATTTTCCTAAGTGCCGGGAATAATTTGTGTTGCAAGAATTTATATAAAAGATCCTTGTTGGACTAATTACACACTTTAACGGGACGTTACCTAACCGGATAACCGGACATTACCCGAGACACTAATTTTTGTCAAACACTTTGCTTTATTATTTTTAGCTAGTCATGATCCCCGTTTGCCATAATACCCGTTTTAAATCATCAAAGTATCTTACATGAATATTTTACTAGAAATATAACTCATGTTACATTTTAGTTACAATCTTACACTAAATTCCCCCCATATAGCCGATTTCATGGACCCACACAAACACCACTTCCATACCTCATATCTTCTACTTGATTTGTTTTCTTATTTGATTAGATTATGCTTGTGTAAGTAAACAAAATATAAGCAATGATCACTACAAGTAAGACAAGATCACAATCACCATTCTCTATCTTTCACCCCTCATTTCACTTACCTCTCTCTCTCTTCTCACGGTTACACATAACCAAAACCAACCACCTTCCAACATTCTCATCTTCTTTATTATCTAGTCTCATTCAAAGCTTGAAGTCCATCAATGGAGGTTGCAACTTGAGGGGATTTCAAAGGAACTTGTTTCTAGCTTTCACCATCTTTTTCGCCACATTTCTTCACTAGATTCGTCCCTAGCTAGAGGCTAGTAGTAAGTCTCATTTTACCTTGGTTCATCTTGTTCAAAGTTATGATTTGTAGTATGATGTTTTGTTGTTTAAATCACTAAAGATCAAAAAGACTAGAAGATATTAAACAATGTAAAGAATATAAAAGTTACATAAAAGTTTACTTATGTCTGAACCTTAAAGCGGAATCTTGTTGGTTTGAGGGTTGGTTAAATCATACTTGATGTTTAAAAGTTGTTTTCTCGTTAAATCCATTGTTCGGACACTCGTTGATGCGATTTAATAACATTTAAACTTTAAAATAGCATGCTGATGTACTTTTCCAGCCGCCTTAAACAGGCTGTAAACGGACTTTAATAAATCAAAAAACGGAATTTCTAGAGCCTAAATCGTGTCTTTTCGAAAAACGAAGAAAATGGCGCTGGAATTGTATTTTTCTGAGGTCGGTTACTATTTTAAAAGTCTGTTTTCGTGACAGCAGCTAAGGCTGATTTTTACTGCAGTAAATTGGGCAGTGCATTTTCGATCACAACTTAAAACCTGAATTGAACCAGCCCCTACAACTCATACCATAGATGGTCACTGATGTACTTGTGACCCTCGAACTGGAATTTTGTCTAACGGACTTACGAGGAATTTTTGGCGAATTTTTCGGTAAACTGTGATCAGAATGTAACAAATCTGATCACAGTTCGGTAAACGATTTTCTTTAAATTATTGATAATGAACTAGACCCCGATATTTTTACACAATAATTTGTGGGTCGATTAGGACGTTCCGCAAAAATTTGGGAATTTTTGGAATAAGTTAAGTATTTTATTTACTCGTCCGAAAACAGTCCAGTTTTTCACATATTGAAACTGAAACGACAAGGGTAGCATTTTGCGCGTTAAAACGTAAGGGTTGATTGTTGATGATCATGGGTTGATTTCAAAAAGAAAAAGATGTGCGTATTAGCACGGACACTCCCGTTTCTAGGGGAATTTCTGGCGAATTTTTTTCTAAAAATGCCAAGACTTAGAAATATCATTTTTTTTTTCTAACAAGTATGTTTAACTTTATTTCTCGGAATTAAACCTCGCCATGAGTTTTGGCATAAAACTTTAAAGTGTTGGATATGAGACTTGTAAATATATTTGTCAATACTTTAAGTCACCAAATACATGACACATGTACGAATACCCCATCCTTCAGAAGGAATCTATTTATACGATTACCAAGAAATATAAACACGAAATAGTTGTCTAACTATTTCCCCAAGAACGTTAAAACTCTAAGCTAAGGCACGACCGTTCGTCTAATAGATATTAGCACGTTGTAGGTTGTCGTGCTGCAAACCGAGTTTGAGTTGCTGTTATCGAGGACGCATTACTGTGAGTTCATGTCCCCCTTTTCTCTTAACTGTTTTCAGTTTTCTAAACTGCGGGGGTGAAATACATGTTACTATGATTATGAGTACTTTTTTTACATGGTATGGTTAGCGTAAGGAGGGTTACTACTAAGATCATGTGAGTGGGTAGGCGGGAACTGGAGGCCACTAATCCTCATTGTAGGACCGAGGGACGTAAGCGGTAGATCTATCTGGGTGTAGCGAGCCCAACCCCAGGCCCAGCAGAACGGACCTTGGGGTGACTTTGTGCCCAACGCAAAATCCGCTAGGTTTGAGTCTTCCTACTTGCACTTCACACATATCAATGGCCTTGCAAACCATTGGTGATCTCTTTTTTTTCCCCTTATTTGCTACATACCAGGATTTTATACATACAAAGGTTTTATTACTCACTACGCATGAACTCGCTCAACTTTATTGTTGATTTTTCCAACTTACATGTATTTCAGGGAACTAAAGGATCTGGCACGGTATGCTCCGTTTTCACGCTGCGTTAAAGTTAGGAGGTCATCCAAGTTTAAGGGATGTGACTTTTTCCTGGACGAGTCACAGTTCTTAAACTGCGTTTATTTCATGTTGGTGTTAGTGTCTTTTGAACAATATATTTTTTTTATTTTGTAGTACTGTAATTTCCGTTGCATGTGTCAACGCATTAAGACAATGTTGTGGTGGTTTTACTTTTCAACTTAAATCAATGGATGATCTTGCATGGTTTTATTTTCATATAGCTTTGTTATGATTAAGCTATGGTATTAAGAAGTCACACCAAACTAACCACGCTTCCGCAAAGCCAGGGTGTGACAGCTTGGTATCAGAGCTCTGATTATAGCAAACTAGGATTCCTTCTCGAGTCTAGACTATGGTCACTAGGGCTCTCACGAAAACATTTTACACTGCATACCACTTAAGTCCAGATCCAAAATGTTTTTACCTACAAATGTTGAGCACATTTTAATTGCTAGTTATAGGCTTAGTCTGGGAGGCTGAGGCTCGGTCTGGGAGGCCGAGGTAGTTATCTAGTGGGACTAGGAGGAGCAGTCTGGGAGGCTGGGAAAATTGTCTAGTGGGACTAGGGAGTCAGTCTGGGAGGCTGGGAAAATTGGCTAGTGGGACTAGGGAGAGCAGTTTGGGAGGCTGGGAGGCTAGTGGGACTAGGAGAACTATTTGATTGCTTATTGGTGACTAATGTGTTTACTTGGTTATATGATTGATATATGTGCATATCTGTGGTTGTATTATAGGCACTATGTCTTCATCGAGCAGGGTTTCAGACCCAGTGGCAGTAGACTCTGACGACCCGATGTACACTGATTCAGAGGTTCATACATCAGATACAGACAGCACTGACGAGGATGCATTCCAGCCTTTTGCTATACCCGATTTGGGGGATGACATACCTCATGCTGATGGTGTTCCTGCCGGGGATCTACCTCTTGTGGAGATCCCTGCTCCTGTTCCACACGCTACATTTCCTGCAGAGGATTTGCCACACGATGTTGAGTCCGATGACGACCTCGTACTATTCGAGGGTCCCCCTGAGGACCACCATGAGGGCGGGGCCCAGATTGATGAGGAGGCCCATTCTGATTCGTCGATTCCTGATTCTCCTGAGTCGGTAGCTTCCTCTGTTCCACCACCTATTCATGCTGATATACCCGCTGAGCCTGATGTTGTTGCTCCTTTTCCTGACCCGGTGCCTCTAGAGCCCGACCATGCACTCTTTGCGGCTCATGTCGACCCTCAGTATGCTGACACCCGGAATGGGTGGATTGATGATGACGATGAGCTCCCGCCGTTCGTGGCACCTGTAGCCCCCGTCTTGGCACCCATTTTTGCCCCTACTGATATCCCACCTTTTCCCCCACATACCACCGATGCACCCTTGTTCCCCACACACACTACTGAGGCGCATCGCACGGATCTGCCCATCACGTTTCTCCAGGAGATCCCTCCGCCGCGTCCTGGAGAGGGCCCCTCTCATCAGCCTTTTGGCCATGCACCTTTTCTGACCGGAGGGGATCAGTTTGCACCGCAGATCCCTCACCATACTGCTGTTCCCCCTGTTCCACCGTTCCCTGTACCACCTTTTACTCCATCCAGCGAGCCTTTTCTCTGGACCACATCATCCATCATGCCGCCGACAGATCCATATCATCCCTATTATGTCGGGCCTTCTACGGAGGATGTCCTCGTTTCATTCATGCTACAGCATGACGCGCTGACGCGTCGTGTCCAGGTCTTGGAGCAGCAGATAGAGTGTCTGTCGCGTTCTCACCACGCCATGGAGGAGGATTGGCTCCTCATGCGCAGTTTGTTCTATTTTCATTTTCCTCCTCCACCACCAGCAGCATGAGGGCTCTTTTGGTTTGATGCAGGTACCACCACTTTTGATGAGAAGACGGCGATTAAGTCGGCTACGTAGCTTTTTGAAGACCACCTGACGATTATGACTTTTGATGTTTGGTATTTGTATATGTTTAGACGTTTCGGGCAAGGGCGTTGTGACCCTTGGCCCCTTTTGGATGTATGATTAGATTTGTGGAACTTGTAAACATTGTAATCATGGTCTTGGTTATATGAAGCTTAATCGCAGTATTCTCATTACATGCATGGCTGATTTATTGATTATTTATATTTATAGCATGGGATGTTATGTGATTGATTGTTTATAACATGAGATGTTATGTGTTTGGTTTATTTTAACATGAGATGTTATGTATTATTACTATCGTTTTATACGCACACTTTACCTACCATGACCTGACTCGCGTAAACCATCTTTTAGAAGATGCCACCGAAACGTGATCCACGCATGCCTGCCAACGAGGCAGAACTTCAACAAATCATTGCTGCCGCCATTGCGCAATACGCCGCCTCTCAAGGAGGAGCTAGCGGAAGTAATTCTGGCAATACCGGCAACAACAACCCGCCTCATGGTAATACTAAGTCATTAAGACATACCATGATATAATTGGAAATCTCTAGCAAGTTGCTAACACCATTTGAATATTGTAACGTATGTGCAGGGTGCACCTACAAGCAGTTCTTAGACTGCAAACTTGTAAACTTTGATGGCACCGGAGGTGCTGTTGCTTTTGTTCGTTGGGCAGAAAAGACAAAATCAGTTCTCCGCATGAGCAAATGCGCTCCAGATCAGCAGGTTACCTACATCTCTGGGCTATTCTTGGACGGAGCCCTGTCATGGTGGAATTTACAAGTCCAAACACTTGGTGAAGCCGCAGCCTACGCATTGACGTGGAACGAGCTGAAAGAGCTCATGCGCAAAAAGTATTGCTCTCGCGCTGAGATCCAGAGGTTGGAAACTGAGTTTTGGCATTTGAAAATGGAAGGTCCGAAAATTGCGGAATATGTTCAGAGGTTTCACGACCTATCACAGGTGGTACCTTATATGGTCACGCCAGAATTCAAGAGGATTGAGCGCTTCATTTGGGGTTTAGCTCCTCAAATCATTAGTATGGTGACCACCTCAAAACCGGCAACAATCACCAAGGCGATCGATCTAAGCGTAGCTCTCACTGAGGAGGCCATCCGCCTAAACAAGTTTTCTGATGTTGAGCAAAAGAAGAAGGAGACTCATGTAGAGTCGTCCGGGAATAACAAAAGAAAATTCTCGAATTTCAAACAAGGCACAAGCAGTGATGGCAGGAAAGGAGAACCAAGCGCACCGGTTCAAGCTATGACTAGTACTGGAAGAAGAGGAAAGGGATATATGGGTACTCATCCCAAGTGTGACTCCTGCCAGCGTCATCATTCTGGCCGATGCGGGCCAAAAGTATGTGAAGCTTGTGGAAGACTAGGCCACTTGAAGGATTCTTGCTGGGCTAGTACTGGCCGAGGAGGCCAAGGAGGATTTGGAAATAGAAACAATAATCGTGGTGGTATTGGGAATCGGACATAGGGGAACAATGGAGGAAACGGGAATCGAGGCAATAATGCGAATCAAGCTAGTAATGTGAATCGTAACCAAAACAACAATCAAGCTGGGAATGGAGCAGGAAATGGTCAAAGAATGGGTTGTTTTAACTGTGGTGACATTGGGCATTTTAAGAGGAACTGCCCAGAATTGAACCAAGCACGGGGAAGGGTTTTCAATATCGAAGCGAGGGAAGCGCGCCAGGATCCCAATGTTGTTACTGGTACGTTCCCTATAAACCAACGCTTTGCATCCGTTTTATTTGATACTGGTGCCGATTATAGCTTCGTATCGTTAGAGTTTAAGAATATGCTTGGTTTAGCCGCTAGTAAACTAGATATCCCATACTCAATTGAATTGGCAAATGGAAAGTTAGTGGAAGCAAATGAAGCTGTCAGAGGTTGTGTAATCGAGTTAGGAGAGCGTGAGTTTGCTTTGGATCTACTACCAGTCCAGCTGGGAAGCTTCGACGTAGTAGTAGGAATGGATTGGTTATCAAGTAACAAGGCAGAAATTGTTTGTCACGATAAGGTCATTCGTATCCCAACCGAAGATGGAGAAACAATTGTGGTTCATGGGGAAAAGCGGGATACGCCTTTGAGAATCATCAGCTGCCTGAAAGCCCGTAAGTGTTTACAGAAGGGATGTGCTGCCTTCCTGGCACACATTGTAGATAAGAAAGCTGCTGAGCCGAAAATAGAAGACATCCCCGTCGTGAAGGAATATCCTGAAGTCTTTCCAGAAGACTTGCCAGGATTGCCGCCCCAGAGGCAAGTGGAGTTCCGTATTGACTTAGTTCCAGGCGCTGCGCCTGTGGCTAAGGCACCTTATAGACTTGCACCGTCAGAGATGCAGGAGTTGTCGACACAACTTCAAGAGTTGTTAGACAAAGGATTTATCAGGCCAAGCTTCTCACCTTGGGGAGCTCCAGTCCTGTTTGTCAAGAAGAAGGACGGTAGTTTTCGTATGTGTATCGACTACCGGGAGTTGAATAAGCTAACGATCAAGAATAGATACCCTCTGCCAAGGATCGATGATCTATTTGACCAACTGCAAGGTTCAAGCTTTTACTCAAAGATCGATCTTTGATCTGGATATCATCAGTTAAGGATACAAGAGGAGAGTATCCCGAAAACAGCCTTCAGAACTCGTTATGGACATTACGAGTTCCTAGTTATGCCGTTTGGGCTAACCAACGCGCCTGCTGTTTTTATGGACCTAATGAACCGAGTCTGCAAGCCGTATCTAGATAAGTTCGTGATTGTGTTCATCGACGATATTTTGATTTATTCAAAGACAAAGGCTGAACACGAACATCACTTAAGAGCTATTTTGGAGTTGCTGAAAAAGGAACAGTTGTATGCCAAATTCTCGAAGTGTGAGTTTTGGCTACGTGAAGTCCAATTCCTTGGACATGTGGTGAATGGGGATGGGATTCATGTGGACCCCACCAAGATTGAAGCGATCAAAAATTGGGAAACTCCAAAGACACCAACCGAGATTCGACAATTCTTAGGCTTGGCCGGTTATTATCGAAGATTCATTGAGGATTTTTCAAAAATCGCTCAACCACTTACCGCGCTCACACAGAAGGATAAGAAGTTTGATTGGGGAATCAAACAAGAGGAAGCATTCCAGTTACTGAAAGACAAGCTCTGCAATGCGCCAATCTTAGCACTACCAGAGGGTACTGATGATTTCGTGGTATACTGTGACGCCTCACGTCAAGGATTGGGTTGCGTGTTGATGCAACGCCAGAAAGTTATAGCTTACGCTTCACGCCAATTGAAGGTACATGAAAAGAACTATACCACGCATGATTTGGAGCTAGGTGCAGTAATATTTGCATTAAAGATCTGGAGACACTACCTATATGGTACGAAGTGTACAATTTTCACAGACCACAAGAGTTTACAACACATATTCAACCAGAAAGAGCTGAACATGAGACAAAGACGTTGGGTCGAATTATTGAATGATTACGACTGCGAGATAAAGTACCATCCAGGGAAGGCAAACGTGGTCGCCGATGCCCTAAGTCGTAAAGAAAGGATCAAACCCATAAGGGTTAGGGCTTTGGAGATGATCATCCAGACAGATCTTTCCCTGCGCATTCGTGCCGCGCAGAAGGAAGCTCTTAAGGAAAGAAACTTTCAAGAAGAATATCTCCGTGGGATGGAGAAGCAATTAGTACCAAACAAGGAAGGAACGTTATGTTTTATGAAGAGGATTTGGGTTCCTCTGTTTGGTGGGTTGAGAAAAGCTATTTTTGATGAGGCACACAAATCACGGTACTCTATTCATCCCGGTGCGGATAAGATGTACCAGGATCTTAAGGATTATTATTGGTGGCCCAGGATGAAGGGCGACGTTGCTGTTTATGTTAGCAAGTGCTTGATGTGTGCCAAGGTAAAAGCTGAATACCAGAAACCTTCGGGACTTCTACAACAACCTAAAATTCCCAAGTGGAAATGGGAACAGATTTCAATGGATTTTATAACGAAGTTGCCAAAGACGCCCAGGGGTAATGATACTATTTGGGTGATAGTTGACCGCCTAACAAAGTCCGCGCACTTCTTGCCAATCAAAGAGAAGGACAATACTAGTAAACTTGCGGAAATATACATGAGAGAAATCGTTGCACGTCATGGAGTGCCTCTCTCGATCATCTCTGATAGAGATGGACGTTTCGTATCAAGGATTTGGTAATCCTTCCAAGAAGCTTTTGGCTCACAATTGAATTTGAGCACTGCATTCCATCCGCAAACTGATGGCCAAAGTGAAAGAACTATTCAGACATTGGAGGATATGCTGAGAGCATGTGTAATGGATCTTGGTGGTAGCTGGGATAAGCATTTACCACTGGCCGAATTCTCATACAACAACAGCTACCACACTAGTATTGGAGCCGCGCCATTTGAAGCTCTTTACGGACGCAAGTGTCGATCACCACTATGCTGGGCTGACGCAGGTGATAGACAGCTTGTTGGTCCCGAAATCGTCCAAGAGAAGACAGACAAGATTGCGCAGATTCGAAAACGTATCGAAGCGGCTCGCGAAAGACAGAAAGCGTATGCAGATCCAAACCGGAAACACTTGGAATTCCAAGTTGGAGATATGGTTTTATTGAAAGTTTCACCCTGGAAGGGTGTGGCACGCTTCGGAAAGCGTGGGAAGTTGAATCCGCGTTACATTGGCCCTTTCAGAATTCTGCAAAGGATTGGGCTTGTAGCCTACAAGTTGGACTTACCTGCTGAACTCCATGGTGTTCACGATACATTCCATGTATCCAATTTGAGAAAAAGTCCAACACAAGATACAGTGATCATTCCTGCTGACGAAGTTCATATCGACAGCACGCTCCACTTTACTGAAGAACCTGTTGAGGTTACGGATTGGAAAGTTAATAAAACTCACAGGAGCAGTGTCAAACTCGTCAAAGTTCGTTGGAATGCTAGGCATGGACCTGAATTCATGTGGGAACGTGAGGATCGAATGAAAGAGAAATACCCCCATTTGTTTCCTAAGAACCCTGCATCTTATAGCAGAACTTAAATTTCGGGACGAAATTTATTTAACGGGGGGAGAATGTGACAACCCTCACCAAACCAGGTATCCGTACAAATTAATTAATATTTAGTTACCGCTTAATTACTGTGCTTGCTTACAACTGTGATTAAACTGCTTACTGATTTCTGATACATACATGCTCATGCATCACATTTTATACTGTCACTCTATTATTTATACACAAACATCAGTGACAACTTCGATGCACAACAAGCACAGTGAGCACACTACGGGATACCCATTAAACATGCTGACATAACAAGCATCAGGCAGACACTGCCTCTAAGGCCAGTACGAGCCGGGAATAGATTACTACACTAGTAGTGAGTGTAGGGAGGTGAGGATTGTAGAACTGCGTCACTAGGTGAAGTTTATAGTGACCGGATGTGCCTGAAACGTACTTTAAGTACAAAATTCTGCGCTTTAATATAAAACTCAGCATTTTAAATTACTAATAAAGTGCAAAAACATTGCAGAACGGTCCCGTGTATTTTCCTAAGTGCCGGGAATAATTTGTGTGGCAAGAATTTATATAAAAGATCCTTGTTGGACTAATTACACACTTTAACGGGACGTTACCTAACCGGATAACCGGACATTACCCGAGACACTAAATTTTTGTCAAACACTTTGCTTTATTATTTTTAGCTAGTCATGATCCCCGTTTGCCATAATACCCGTTTTAAATCATCAAAGTATCTTACATGAATATTTTACTAGAAATATAACTCATGTTACATTTTAGTTACAATCTTACACAAAATTCCCCCCATATAGCCGATTTCATGGACCCACACAAACACCACTTCCATACCTCATATCTTCTACTTGATTTGTTTTCTTATTTGATTAGATTATGCTTGTGTAAGTAAACAAAATATAAGCAATGATCACTATAAGTAAGCCAAGATCACAATCACCATTCTCTATCTTTCACCCCTCATTTCACTTACCTCTCTCTCTCTTCTCACGGTTACACATAACCAAAACCAACCACCTTCCAACATTCTCATCTTCTTTATTATCTAGTCTCATTCAAAGCTTGAAGTCCATCAATGGAGGTTGCAACTTGAGGGGATTTCAAAGGAACTTGTTTCTAGCTTTCACCATCTTTTTTGCCACATTTCTTCACTAGATTCGTCCCTAGCTAGAGGCTAGTAGTAAGTCTCATTTTACCTTGGTTCATCTTGTTCAAAGTTATGATTTGTAGTATGATGTTTTGTTGTTTAAATCACTAAAGATCAAAAAGACTAGAAGATATTAAACAATGTAAAGAATATAAAAGTTACATAAAAGTTTACTTATGTCTGAACCTTAAAGGGGAATCTTGTTGGTTTGAGGGTTGGTTAAATCATACTTGATGTTTAAAAGTTGTTTTCTCGTTAAATCCATTGTTCGGACACTCGTTGATGCGATTTAATAACATTTAAACTTTAAAATAGCATGCTGATGTACTTTTCCAGCCGCATTAAACAGGCTGTAAACGGACTTTAATAAATCGAAAAACAGAATTTCTGGAGCCTAAATCGTGTCTTTTCGAAAAACGAAGAAAATGGCGCTGGAATTGTATTTTTCTGAGGTCGGTTACTATTTTAAAAGTCTGTTTTCGTGACAGCAGCTAAGGCTGATTTTTACTGCAGTAAATTGGGCAGTGCGTTTTCGATCACAACTTAAAACCTGAATTGAACCAGCCCCTACAACTCATACCATAGATGGTCACTGATGTACTTGTGACCCTCGAACTGGAATTTTGTCTAATGGACTTACGAGGAATTTTTGGCGAATTTTTCGGTAAACTGTGATCAGAATGTAACAAATCTGATCACAGTTCGGTAAACGATTTTCTATAAATTATTGATAATGAACTAGACCCCGATATTTTTACACAATAATTTGTGGGTCGATTAGGACGTTCCGCAAAAATTTGGGAATTTTTGGAATAAGTTAAGTATTTTATTTACTCGTCCGAAAACAGTCCAGTTTTTCACATATTGAAACTGAAACGACAAGGGTAGCATTTTGCGCGTTAAAACGTAAGGGTTGATTGTTGATGATCATGGGTTGATTTCAAAAAGAAAAAGATGTGCGTATTAGCACGGACACTCCCGTTTCTAGGGGAATTTCTGGCGAATTTTTTTCTAAAAATGCCAAGACTTAGAAATATCATTTTTTTTTTCTAACAAGTATGTTTAACTTTATTTCTCGGAATTAAACCTCGCCATGAGTTTTGGCATAAAACTTTAAAGTGTTGGATATGAGACTTGTAAATATATTTGTCAATACTTTAAGTCACCAAATACATGATACATGTACGAATACCCCATCCTTGGGAAGGAATCTATTTATACGATTACCAAGAAATATAAACACGAAATAGTTGTCTAACTATTTCCCCAAGAACGTTAAAACTCTAAGCTAAGGCACGGCCGTTTGTCTAATAGATATTAGCACGTTGTAGGTTGTCGTGCTGCAAACGAGTTTGAGTTGCTGTTATCGAGGACGCATTACTGTGAGTTCATGTCCCCCTTTTCTCTTAACTGTTTTCAGTTTTCTAAACTGCGGCGGTGAAATACATGTTACTATGATTATGAGTACTTTTTTACATGGTATGGTTAGCGTAAGGAGGGTTACTACTAAGATCATGTGAGTGGGTAGGCGGGAACTGGAGGCCATTAATCCTCATTGTTGGACCGAGGGACGTAAGCGGTAGATCTATCTGGGTGTAGCGAGCCCAACCCCAGGCCCAGCAGAACGGACCTTGGGGTGACTTTGTGCCCAAGGCAAAATCTGCTAGGTTTGAGTCTTCCTACTTGCACTTCACACATATCAATGGCCTTGCAAACCATTGGTGATCTCTTTTTTTTTTCCTTATTTGCTACATACCAGGATTTTATACATACAAAGGTTTTATTACTCACTACGCATGAACTCGCTCAACTTTATTGTTGATTTTTCCAACTTACATGTATTTCAGGGAACTAAAGGATCTGGCACGGTATGCTCTGTTTTCACGCTGCGTTAAAGTTAGGAGGTCATCCAAGTTTAAGGGATGTGACTTTTTCTTGGACGAGTCACAGTTCTTAAACTGCGTTTGTTTCATGTTGGTGTTAGTGTCTTTTGAACAATATATATTTTTTTTTATTTTGTAGTACTGTAATTTCCGTTGCATGTGTCAACGCATTAAGACAATGTTGTGGTGGTTTTACTTTTCAACTTAAATCAATGGATGATCTTGCATGGTTTTATTTTCATATAGCTTTGTTATGATTAAGCTATGGTATTAAGAAGTCACACCAATTTAACCACGCTTCCGCAAAGCCAGGGTGTGACAGGTTACACCCTCACACGGCCCGCGTAAGTAATTTGGGTGGGTCTATGCGGCCCGCCTCAACTTAATATTTATGGTTTTTAATTTATTTTATATATTATAATCTATTTTGGCATGGTTTTCACATACGGGGTGCATATAAAAACATATTGAGACATTTTAAGATATATTAGGGTGTCAAAATTATTATGAGGGTGTCGGTTTTACCGAGGGTTGTTATATCCTCCCCACCTTGTTTTAGAGCTCGTCCTCGAGATCGAGATCTACTGGAACAAGTGTGGATATTTCCTTTGCATTTCTGATTCAAGCTCCCATGTGTATTCAGGTCCTCTTTTGGAGTCCCACTTTACTTTGACCAGAACTAATCTCTTATGCTTGAGATTCTTAATTTTCCTATCTTCAATCTGTAGAGGCCTCTCTACAAATTTGAGTTGTTCATTTACTTCTATATCCTTGAGAGGTATTGCGAGTGATTCGTCAGCTAGACACTTTTTGAGATTAGATACATGAAATACGTCATGTATTCCTGCCATTTCCTCTGGCAGTTGTAGCTAATAGGCTACAGGTCCTATTCTTTTAAGAACCTTGAAAGGTCCAATATACCTGGGACTTAACTTTCCTCTTTTGATAAATCTTACCACTTCTTTCCAGGGAGAGACTTTTAACAATACTTTATCTCCTACTTGAAATTCTAGTGGTTTGCGTCTATTATCAGCGTAGCTCTTTTGTCGATCACGCGCTGCTTTCAGTCGTTCCTTGACTTGAATGATTTTGTCAGTTGTTTCTTGTACTATCTCGGGTCCAGATAGTTGTTTTTCCCCAATTTCTGCCCAACAGACTGGGGTTCTGCACTTTCGTCCATAAAGTGCTTCGAATGGTGCAGCATTGATACTTGTGTGATAACTGTTATTATAGGAAAATTCTATTAAAGGTAAGTGTTCGTCCCAATTACCTCCAAAATCAATTACACAAGCTTTAAGCATGTCTTCCATTGTCCGGATTGTCCTTTCGCTTTGCCCGTCTGTTTGAGGATGATAAGCTGTGCTTAAGTTCAACTTGGTTCCCATTGCTTTTTGGAAACTTGACCAAAAATGAGAGGTAAAACGGCTATCCCTATCAGAAACAATTGATAAAGGAATTCCATGTAATGAAACAATTTCATTTACATATAATTTGGCTAATTGTTCCATACTAAAGGTTTCCTTCATTAGTAGGAAGTGAGCTAACATGGTTAGCCGATCTACAATCACCCAGATTGTATCATTACCTTTTCTTGTTTTGGGTAATTTGGTAACAAAATCCATTGTTATCAATTCCCATTTCCAAACTGGCATTTCTAATTGTTGTAGCAAACCTGAGGGTTTCTGATGTTCAGCTTTAACTTGTGAGCAAGTTAGACATTTAGAAACATAGACTGCTACATCTTTTTTCATTCCTATCTGTAGGATCGTGTCTCGACCTAATTGAGTCGTTCAGAGAAGTTTTCGCCAATTACAGGTGCGGAAAACAAGTAATCAACGTAGGAATAGCATGCAAATCACTTTAAACACTTCTTGTATTGATATATATAACAGTTTACAAGTAGTTTTCGATCCGGCAGCACTTCGGTACGAGTTTCAGTCAACCGTTACAATGAATCGCTCATAGGACTATTTATAGTGTTGTAGGTCCGCTCCAATGGACGTGTCCGTAAAAGCGGACCTCCATTGTGACATAAAAGCGGACCACACTTTTGACATAAAAGCGGACCTCCCAAGTCCCTATAAGCGCACCTGAAATAAAACACCTATACAATTTCCTATTTTCTCGTAAATCGTGCCCTGATCTAACACTCTAAGACAATGACTCGATCCAAGACGAAGTGAACAGATGAAATGCACCAACAGACTCCCCCTCAGATGTTGACGGAGTGCCATCGAGTCTTCACACTGTTGTGTCTTCACATCTTCAGTCTTGATCAGTCACTGGGCTTCTCTCTCTCTATCTTCATCTCTTTCTCTTTTATCATCAACAGACTCCCTCACTTTGAATTTTACAATAGCAATGACTATCAATTTTATTGTTTCATCGATTTGCTGAGGGCGGCGCTTTTTCAAGCATTTGCAGAAAGTATTATCCGGGGACTAGGTCAGTATTTTCATACAGCAGAAGTCCCGGGATAATACCCCAGATATCACTGAGTATAAAGACCTAGTATCTCAGAATACGGGACCTTTCAAACAAGATTTCGGGGGTTACCCATATATTCAAGAATAGTTACCCACGAATCAAGCAAGTTTGATTTAGGTTTATATCTCATTTCAATTTACTAAATGTGTGAAAATCTACTGACACATCCGCAGTAAGATCGTTTATCACATTTTGACTTTCCAATTCTTTAGCATGTTGTGATAGTCCACTGATGTACTATCATTTCCTCTTTTTCACAACAAAACTCATTTTTGATTTTATCATGTTTTTTACTTTTTCAAATTTTCTAATGTTTTTGGATTTTCTGAAATTTTCTTACTCCCCCTAAAATGCAAACACATTAACGAAAATATGAAAACAAACTGTACAGAAACATGACAACCGATATCAAATCACCTCAAATCGCCATTCACTAGGCATAAACAATCAGAACTCCCCCTATTAACAAACTATTTTCCCATTTAGATTTCAAAACACTTAAGTTTGTTTTAATCAAAATGGTTTTTTCCGGAAAATAAGTTTGATTGATTTTACCACTTGTAGATTTATCAAACAAATGTTCGGGGATGTGGTTCATCATCTTGTCTTCCAACCAAAAGTAGGAAAATACAAGTACAACTTAATGTCCTTGATTTACCATATGCAATCAAAACATCTAACCACTTGTAATTATAACCAACAAACATAACCAAACCTCTTTACCGATTGTATGATTGACGTTACCGAATAAAATTCAAGAAAGATGCCGATTCATGCTCCACGCTTACCAACCTGGGAGCTCCGACAAGTCCTGAGACTTACTGTTCATAATATGTACCATCCCAGTCACAAACCAGGGATGGTTCAACCTTTTCTTTCGTTGTTTTCTTCTCATAAAATTCCTTAACCCCTTTGACTTTTTGGTCAATCATCTTGCCAAAGATGTGTTTTACCTTGGGGTTAAAGACCTTCTCAGCATCAAATTCCTGTTTATCATTATAAAATTGATTAGAAATTTCAATTTTACCAATTTTCTTTTTATAATTCTCAGCCCGAAGTAATGGAAACTCCTCATCATTAACAATCGGAACTGATTTTTCATCTTTTACATCAGCTTCACATTTTGAAACAACTTGTGGCTCAACTGACTTTGTGGAATCAGTTTCATCGCCCGAAGATAGCTCCTCTGATTTTGATCCATCAGAATCATCGCTAGAGCTTTCACCAACCTTCTTAACAACCCATTTCTGGTTGTCAGATTTGGCTCTCTTCTTGTAAAACTTGTTTGAACTCTCACCAATTTCAAAAATAGAATTTTTAAACAGTTTGGTTCGATCAATTGGTGGTTCAAACTCAACCACTTGCTCTTTAAGTTTACGAGATACTCCCTGTTTTGATTGTATCGCCTTAAAACAATCTTTGGCAATATGTCCAACATTGTTGCACTTGAAACAGGTTCTCGAGTCTATTTTCTGCTCAGCTATCTTCTTCAACTCAACTTGCTTCTTCGTCAAAAACTCACTGTTTGATTCTCTCCAGAAGTTTGTCTTTTCTTCTTCATCAGTTGATGTACCTGAAACAAATGACATTTTGGATTTAAAATCACGAACATATTTTTCATTTTTCTGTTTTTCTGTAGGAGTAAAACCTAAACCTTTCTTTTTGAAATTACCGTTATGGTTTGATTTCTTTTGGAAACCTGAACCAGAACTGTAATTCTTTTTCTTGTTTAATCTTTGTTGTACTCTTGAGGTGTATTTTTTAGGTTTTTCATTAAGACATAAGTCTTTTATTTCAGAAATATTGATTTCTGTGAGTTTGAAAACCTTGTTTATCAATTCAGTTTTGACACCTCTTATTGGAAATTCCTCATCAGAATATAATTTGTCAGAATCATTCAAAGTGTAGGCAACTTTAAACAACCCATCATCCAAATTAGATTTTGATAATAGGAATTCTTTGTCATAGACTATTTTTCCCTGTTTTTCTGTTTGACCCGGAGTGCTTGACTCAGACTTTGACTCTGACGCGGACTCCGACTTTGACTCCTCTATCTCATCGTTTTCTAACACATGATCCACGACTTTCTTCATTAATTGAGACTGTTGATTAGTGTCAGACGATGTAAACACAACATCAATACTTTCTGGAAGATTTACTGACGACTCTGACTCCCACTGTAAATTTGTGGCCTTTTTAACTCTTTCATCGTTAGGATATCTAGGCAAATATCCATTTTCCAGCAGGGGTGGACACTTGTTATAACTGACACCTTGCTTCTTACCAGATGACGTCGTGTCCTTTTTCTTGTCATTCTTTTTCTTATCAGCAATCTTTTCATCAGCACTTTTTCCAGCTTCTTTCTCTTCAGTTACCTCATCATCTTCCCATACCTTCATACTTTCAACTGTCGGATAAATCATGTCAATAACATAGGAAGTACATGAGTAACTTTTTAATAAACGATTGACTCTCTCCGTTTCAATTCTCTACAGCTCAAGTTTCTGTTCTAAAGCAGCACACTTTTCAATGTAGTTGTTTACAACTTTCTGCTTTGTCATGAAGGCTCCCTGAAGTGTCTTCATCGCTGTAGCTTTTTCTTCACTCGTTTGGTTGTATTGATTCATCGTTTTGTTCAGCACATCATAAGACTCCTTCAAACTGTTCAAGTTGTAAATCAAAGTGCTGTTCTGCTTCTTTACAGCTTCACAGTTTTCACACTTCACCGGAATCTTTTTCGCATCAACTTCTTCATCAACTTTGAATTTTGGAACTTCTTTCACCTTTTGTCTTCTTACCATCGGCACCTCTTCATCATCACTGCTCACCGGTGTCTTGATCTTTTTCTTTTTCTTCTTGGCTTTTTCATCTTCACTATCACTTTCGGCAAGCAGCTTCATATCTTCTTTATATTTTCTTGCCCAATATTCCGTATCATCATCACTATCATCTACAACCTTTGCCGTAAAAGCAGTGTAAGCTATAGTTTGATCAGGAATATAATCATCCCAAGTGAAATTTGCCCAGCTAAAACCCTCTGGTAATCTCTCATCATCTTGATCAATTATCAAAGCACTACCATCCCTTCTTTTTCCATACAATCTATCATTATTACCCACACAAGCTCTTTTTCCAGTGTCTTCAATTACATCTCTTCCATGTGCAGTTTGAGCTTGATGTTTTTGTTGTTGAGATGATTGTTGACCAACTTGGTGGTAGATGGCTTTCCGATAGTAATCATTATTGTTGTTAAACGGATTTTGAGCCCCACTTGCTTCTCGATTAGTGCACTCTCTCTTGAAGTGTCCTTTTTCCCTGCACCGAAAACAAGTGACTTTAGATTTGTCAAAACCTAAAGTAGAAACATTCGCATCACGAAGATCATCTCTCCCCGTGATTTGTTTGAATTTCTCAGCTCTCCGTAAAACACTAGCCAGACACCATTTTATGTCCATCAGCTCCATCTCTTCAGCATCTATCTGGTCGTAATCTTCTTTGGTTAACATTGGATTCCCGATACGACCTGCAACAAAACAAGTGTAAGATTCCAAAACTATTCCTAACAAAGACATTTGGTTTTTGGCAACTTCCTCAGAATAATCTTGATCATTTTCAAGATTTAACACAATGTTACACTGTAATTTTCTCCCGTTTTTAGTTGCAGAAATGTTTGGATCAAAAGATGAAAATGACGTTAAACTGGTTTTGCTGTTGGATCCAGATGATGGACTTCCAGATGAATTTTTGGCACTATAGGCAGTCTCAACCTTCGGAGATAGATTCGAAGATTTCTTCTCATTTACCCCAGCCTTATAATATAACCCTATGTCCTGTTCACCATCGAAATCTTTCATTCTAATAACTTTCCGTTTTTCCATCTCCTGAGCTTCAATTTTTTCAATGAACTTACTGAGCGTCAGATTGCTAAAACCCTTCTTGTTTCTAAGCATCATAAGATATGTGCCCCAAGTCTCATAGGGCAACGCATCAGCAAGTTTCTCTATCAACTCATCAGTGCTCTTCTCAATACTCAATCTCTTCATGTTAGCAAGCAAGTTACAATAACGTTCAATAATCTCTCGTGTACTCTCATTCTTTAAACCACGGAAAAGATCAAATTCTTTCTTTAGAAGCGACTTCTTGCTCTTAACCATCTCTTTACTACCCTGAAACTTTGACCGCAAAGCTCTCCAAATTGAATATGATGTTCCATTGTGTTGCAAAAGAACCATGATATCCTCTTTCACTGCTTGTTGAAGTAGACTTAGCATCATTTTCTCATCTTTGTACTTCTTCCTTGCATCAGCAGTTAGACTTTTTATCGGAATGGGTTCTTCATCATCATCTAATGGTCGAACATACTTTGTCTCGACGCATTCCCAAGCGTCAAGATAGTTAGCTTGTACCCAATTCTCAAACCGACCTTCCCAACTTTTAAATTCTTCGATGTTCATTAGTTTGGGAGGCTTTTGCATCGTCCCTGTTTCATTTTCAAGCATTGTGGTTTGAACAGCAGTGATTGGGGTACTCGGAGTAGCGAATGCGTTGTAGAAATCCTCGTCCATGATCAAATGACACGTCTTTCAAATCAGCTGACAAATAAGTGGACCAATTGAATCACAAGCGAAACGGATGCAATAAAAGCGGACCAAATCAATTCAAAATCGGATCGGATGACTAATGAGCGGACCGTTCTTTGGAGCGAACCGAACAAGCACTTGGAGCGGACCTAGTAGTTTGAAGCGGACCGACCGAATAAGCGAACCAAAACAGCGCATTTCGAGCGGACCAGATTGGCAGTTCGAGCGGACCAGCTGAAAACTTTGGAGCGAACCGGATGGTCAAATGAGCGGACCAATCGAATTTGGAGCGGACCAGTTGGTTTTTGGAGCAGATCTCCTTAAGTGTGTATGAGCGAACCACAGATATGACCACTTGAGCGAACCAGTCTGCTAATTGTACTCAAAAGCGAACCTGTTGAATAGTGTAACTACGAGCGGACCTGTAACCTGACCAGAAAAGCGGATCTCATTCGGACATCCATTTGACCCAATTTTATATTCGAATTTTGCCACCAAATTTTCAAGGGTTTGCCTCTGTACTGTTGTGCACAATCCTTGAAATTTTGAGTCGATTCTGACCGTCGAAAGTGTCTATAATGAAGAATGAAAGTGTAGATGAAAGAAAACTAGATGAAATTCAGCTATTTCCTGCAGAACTCCTCCTCCTGATACTCTGATACCAATTGTAGGATCGTGTCTCGACCTAATTGAGTCGTTCAGAGAAGTTTTCGCCAATTACAGGTGCGGAAAACAAGTAATCAACGTAGGAATAGCATGCAAATCACTTTAAAACTTCTTGTATTGATATATAACAGTTTACAAGTAGTTCTCGATCCGGCAGCACTTCGGTACGAGTTTCAGTCAACCGTTACAAATGAATCGCTCATAGGACTATTTATAGTGTTGTAGGTCCGCTCCAATGGACGTGTTCGTAAAAGCGGACCTCCATTGTGACATAAAAGCGGACCACACTTTTGACATAAAAGCGGACCTCCCAAGTCCCTATAAGCGAACCTTAAATAAAACACCTATACAATTTGCTATTTTCTCGTAAATCGTGCCCTGATCTAACACTCTAAGACAATGACTCGATCCAAGACGAAGTCAACAGATGAAATGCACCAACACTATCCACCAGAAATTTTTCCTTAAATCCTGGTACATTTTATCACTTCCTGGATGCATCGTATATTTAGATTTATGAGCTTCTTCTAATATACGGTGACGTAAATTTCCTAATTTAGGTATCCACATTCTCTTTTTATGGAATTTCCAAATTCCATCTGTTCCTTGTTCTAATTCCTTAATCATTCCTTTTAATTTTTCAGTATCCTCCTTGATTACTGATTCTTGTGCTTTTCTAATCTGATCATTTAAATCTACTTGTAGATTTAATTTAAGAGAACTTAGCCTTTTTGGTTTTTCGTGATACTTTCGACTTAAAGCATCAGCCACCACATTGGCTTTTCCTGCATGATACTGGATATCACAATCATAATCACTAAGTAACTCCATCCAGCGTCTTTGTCTCATATTTAGTTCTTTTTGCCCAAAAACATACCTTAAGCTCTTATGATCTGTGAATATGGTAAACTTACTACCATAAAGATAATGTCTCCAAATCTTAAGGGCAAAAATTATAGCTCCTAATTCCAAATCATGAGTTGAATAATTTTCTTCATGACTCTTAAGTTGTCTAGAGGCATAAGCTATAACCTTTTGACGTTGCATTAATACACATCCATAACCTAACTTTGAAGCGTCACAAAAGACTACAAAGTCTTTAGTTCTTTCCGGTAACGCTAGTATGGGTGTATGGGTTGATCTTTGCTTAAGAATTCTAAAGGCTTCTTCTTGTTTTGGTCCCCATTCAAACTTAACAGATTTACAGGTTAACTTAGTTAAAGGAATGGCTATTCTAGAAAAATCTCGGATAAATCTTCTATAATAACCGGCCAATCCTAAGAAACTTCTAATCTCGGTTGGAGACTCAGGGGTTTTCCATTTGGTAATTGCCTCGATCTTTGTTGGATCTACATGAATTCCTTCATGATTAACTAAATGTCCGAGAAATTGTACTTGTTCTAACCAAAACTCGCACTTTGAAAATTTAGCATAAAGCTTTTCCTTTCTCAATAAACTTAAAAGTAAGTGCAAGTGCTTTGCATGCTCCTCTTTACTTTTAGAGTAAATTAGAATATCATCTATGAAGACAATTATGAATTTATCCAATTATGGTTTACATATTCAGTTCATCATGTCCATGAATGCGGCTGGGGCATTGGTTAACCAAATGGCATGACAGTAAATTCATAATGACCATACCTTGTTCGGAATGCGGTTTTAGGAATATCCTCTTCCTGTACCTTTAATTGATGATATCCTGATCTTAAATCAATTTTAGAGAAATATCAAGCTCCTTGAAGTTGATCAAACAAATCATCGATCCTCGGTAATGGATACCGATTCTTAATCGTGACTTTGTTCAATTCACGGTAGTCAATGCACATACGCATTGATCCGTCCTTCTTTTTGACGAACAATATCGGTGCTCCCCATGGCGATGAGCTTGGCTGTATGAATCCCTTCTTCAACAATTCGTCTAGTTGTTTCTTCAGTTCTTGCATTTCCGCGGGTGCCAAACGGTAAGGTGCTTTGGCAATTGGTGCTGTTCCTGGTAGCACCGATTGATCGACTCACATTGCTCGACTCACATTGCTGTTTTAGGTTTTTCGTAAGGATTTCCTGGGAAAAATCTGTAAATTACACAAATGCACGTGTGTTAGTATAATAACCCATTTTAACATTAGTAATACCCTCCCCGAGACGGCATTCCAACGACTACGTCGGGCAGAACCACGACAGCCGTTACGGAACCCTAGATCAATCGGGCAGAGTATCTAATACGTCTCCAGGGGTTATAATACTTACATCGTAGCAGAACCTCGCTATTTAGGGGGGTATAACACCCGGGTATAACAACACTACTACAGAAATTGAGATTGAAAGAAAGGAAATGAACGAACAGACTGAAGGCCCGTTGCCCTCTTTATATAGGGCTGTAATCGCGTCTCCACGCGGCCCGCGTGAAGAACAGGCCAAGCTTACGCGGCCCGCGTCAACGCTGGGTCAACGCGTAGCTTGGCTGGGTCAGCGTATAGACCTGCCGTGTGTTGGGCCACGTGGCCGCACCGGGCTTTGCCAGATTTTAGGACGCTCGCGGCCCGCATGAACTTAAACGGAACCATACGCGGCCCGCATGAACTTAAGAATTCAGCGGAGTCCGGTTACACCCTCACACGGCCCGCGTAAGTAATTGGGGTGGGTCTATGCGGCCCGCCTCAACTTAATATTTATGGTTTTTAATTTATTTTATATATTATAATCTATTTTGGCTCGGTTTTCACATACGGGGTGCATATAAAAACATACTGAGACATTTTAAGATATATTAGGGTGTCAAAATTATTATGAGGGTGTCGGTTTTACCGAGGGTTGTTATACCTATGAGGAGGATTAATGGCCTTAAGTGTCGTACCCACCCTTCACATGATCTAGTAGTAAACCCTCCTTAAGCTAATCATACCATGTATAAAACGTTTGTAATAATCGTAACATGTATTTCACCCCCGAAGTATAAAACTGAAAACAATTAAAAGAAAAAGGGGGACATGAACTCACAGTAGTGCGTCTTCTGTATCGTCAACTCAAAATCTCCGCAGCTAATCACAACTGCCTACAGGGTACTAACGTCTATTAGACGAACGGGCCCTGCCTTGGCTTAGAGTTTAACGTTTTGAGTTGCGTTTCTTAAGTCTCCGAATATTATTCCAAGTTATAATTATTAGTTAAAATAATTATTTTAACCTTAAATTATATTTGGTTTTGGAATAA
Source organism: Helianthus annuus (assembly GCF_002127325.2). Lineage (NCBI taxonomy): Eukaryota > Viridiplantae > Streptophyta > Magnoliopsida > Asterales > Asteraceae > Helianthus > Helianthus annuus. Next base: position 35,189,240 of record NC_035446.2, read on the forward strand.
TTGTTTAATCAATATTTCGTATTAATACTTCTCAAGTATTTTAACTCCGTATTTCCTTCCCAAGGATGGGGGTATCTATACATGTATATTGTAGTTCCGAAATATTATATTTTTAAGTCCCACTTAGAAAATATATATAATTTATTTGTCAAAAATAACGTATTCCCAAAATATATATATATATTTTTCCCAAAAAGAATATATTTTCACTTCTTGTATCCAAAACAATATTTACCAAAAATATATTTGTAAAAGTATTTTCCGGAATATTTCATAAGTTACGTTTTTACGTTTGGTTTCACATTATCAAGTGTGTAACTTAAATATTTTATTCCTTGTGATTTTTGGTATTATCTTGGAGTTGTAAATGTCATGCTAATTTGTAAGTTATACTATTTTACCCTAAAATAATATAACTATTCCACCAAGTAAACAAATATCCACACAAGTGTCTTAATATAAAATATATATTCTAAATATATATTTATCCATTTTTATTTACAAAAACCAACCTCCGATACTTTGTATTTTTGTAACAAAACCTATGGAGAAGTTTATTTTGAAAAACAAAGTTAAAAACATACTTGTAAACACTTGTTAGAAAATATTTTCTAAGTGTTGGAATTTTTAGAAAATTTCACCATAGTTTCCTTTGTAAATGGAGGTTTCCATGCTATTAAGCACATCATTTTCTTTTTCAAAATCATCACACAATGAATATCAATCAAACCTTAAACATTTTATACTTACCAAGTGTAAAAACAATACACTTTACATAGTAACATGAACTTGATCTTTCACAAAAACACGTAGTATCTTGGTGAAGTATTTAGTAGCCTTAGTTACCCTCTAAAGTGCGTTTACTTCTTTTAAAACCTCATTCTTGAAAAGATTTGGTGTTTACAACTTATACACATAATTTACAAAAAATGTTTATCCATAACATCTTCTTGTTTCAAAAGTATTTATGTACTTATTTTTCCACTAAAAATGGTGTAGGTTTAATACAAATCATAATATTTCAAAATCACATTTTTAACTTGGTTCTTTTAGAACAATCATTCACAAGTCTTGGATTTACAAGATTACTAGTCCACTTTGTTTGTCATTTTACAAGAAATCACTTTGTTTTCAAGTTCATGTTTAATCAAGGAGATGATCATCTTGTATAAACACATAATCACCTTTTATCTTGTTAGATCATGTTTTTAATCATAATCTAGCAAGTTTCACATGATGATCAACATCATATTACCAAGAAATCAACAAGTAATCATGAACATATACAAAACAACATCATACTAACAATATTTCATCATGTTTCATCTTTATGTTCAAGCTTTGAGTTTATGATCTTTAGTGTTCTTGTTATTTCAACATGTTATATCTTTTAACCACCAAAAATATGAAGTAAACAAGGATCAAAGAAGTCTTACTACTAGCTTCAAGCTAGGTAAGATCACAAGTGAAAATGGAGTGGATAATAGCACACAAGAGAGGTCCTTCAAGATCCGAGTGTTCCACACCTTCTTAATCACCTTGTTTCCCCTTGAAACAACCTTGGATTGGATGTATGAAAATCGAAAATGGATGTAGTGCAAAAAGGGGTGTTTGGTCGTAGCTTATGTGAGGGAGAGAAGAAGAGTTGTGTTGGTGATGATGGTGAGTGATTATGTTAAGTGTACTTATAATCCAATTCTTCTAATGTCCAAAGGTTCTTGTGTTTCTCAAAGTACAACCAAGATCCTATATAATCCCAAGAAGATCATGGAGGAGATTTAGGAAGATTTATAAAAATCTTATGGTGGGGCCATGCTTGGTCCGAAGATCAGCAAAAGGGGGGGGGGGGGTTAAGTGTAGTTTAGAATGATAAGAAGGTGATTTAGTGGAGGGTGTTAAGTGTAAAAGTCTTGTGTTTATGTGTATCATGCTTTATGTAGTATGTTAGTGTGCTTGGGGACCATAACTAGCTCAGAAAAAGTGAAACAATGCTTTTAAAATATTTTTGTGTTCCGGGTAATTTCCGGTTGTCCGGTTAGATACCGATCCGTTAAAGTGTCAAGTTATACCGTATAGTGTCTTTTATGTAACTTTTCGTGACTCTTTAAATTCCCGACACTTAGGAAAGCATACAGGATCATTTTGCCATGTTTTTGCACATTACTAGCATGTTGAAATGCTGAATTTTGATGATTAATGCAGAATTCTGCACTTTGAGTGGGTTTTAGGCACTTTCCAGCACTTAAACTATCACCTAGTGACGCAGTTTTATGGTCCTTACTTCCCTACACTCCATGCTAGTGTAGTACCTTGTCTCTGGCTCATATTGGGCCTCAAAACATTGTCTGTCTATGTACTGGCACTGTCAGTATATTTCTGAGTTATCCGCTAACTGTGCTAACTGTGCTTTGTGCATCAAGTATGTCACTAAAGTTTGTATGTAATGAATGGTGTGACAGTATGAAATGTGATGCACATGTATGTATGATACAGAAATCATAAAGCAGTTTAAATCATTAGTTGTAATTAAGCACAGTCATTAAGCACAAATCAATAATTAATTAATTGTACGGATACCTGTAAATATGAGGGTTGTCACATTCTCCCCCTGTTAAGAAAATTTCGTCCCGAAAATTTAAGCTCTGCTACTAGGTGCAGGGGTCTGGGGAACAAATGTGGGTATTTGTCTTTCATGCGATCTTCACGCTCCCACATGAATTATGGGCCATGTCGTGCATTCCATCGGACCTTGACGAGCTTGACACTACTCCTGCGTGTTTTGTTGACCTTCCAATCAATAACCTCAACGGGTTCTTCAGTAAAGTGGAGTGTGTCGTCAATATGAACTTCGTCGGCAGGAATGACAACTGTTTCCAGAGTTGGACTCTTTTTTAGATTGGATACATGAAATGTATCATGAACGCCATTTAGTTCAACAGGTAAATCCAACTTGTATGTGTCACACCTTAGCTTTGCGGAAGCGTGGGTTTATTTGGTGTGACTTCTTAATACCATAGCTTAATCACAACAAAGCTATATGAAAGTAAAACCGTGATAATCATCCATTGATTCAAGTTTTAAAAGTAAAATA